>NC_052322.1:34491822-34631354 GCF_016432855.1 Salvelinus namaycush | reverse complement strand
TAGAAGGCAGAGAGAGGGGGAGGGAGAAGGCAGAGAGAGGGAGAAGGAAGAGAGAGGGAGAAGGCAGAGAGAGAAAGAGGGAGAAGGCAGACAAAGAGGGAGAGGGAGAAGGCAGAGAGAGGGGGAAGGAAGAGATAGGGAGAAGGTAGAGAGAGGGAGAAGGCAAAAAGAGGGAGAAGGTAGAGAGAGGGGGAAGGAAGAGATAGGGGGAAGGTAGAGAGAGGGAGAAGGCAAAAAGAGGGAGAAGGTAGAGAGAGGAAAGAAAGAAGGGAAAGCAAAAAGAGAAAGGTAGAGAGAAGAAGGAGAAAGGGAGAAAGGAGAGGGGAGAAGGCAAAAAGAGGAGAAGCAAAGAAGAAGCAGAGAGAGGGAGAAGGCAGACAGACAGAGAAGGCAGAGAGAGAGAGAGGGAGAAGGCAGATAAAGAGGGAGAGGGAGAAGGCAGAGAGAGGGGGAAGGAAGAGAGTGAATGAGAGAGGAAGCAGAGAAAGAAGGAGAGAGAGAAGGCAGAGAGAGGGAGAAGGCAGAGAGAGGGAGAAGGCAGAGAGAGGGAGAAGGCAGAGAGAGGGAGAAGGCAGAGAGAGGGAGAAGGCAGAGGGAGAAGGCAGAGAGAGGGAGAAGCCAGAGAAAGAGGGAGAAGGCATGGAAAGAGGGAGAAGGCAGAGAAAGAGGGAGAAGGCAGAGGTGAATTTAGGTGTCCAGTTGAGCTTATTTTTAAACCTAAGGAATTGGAGTGTGTGCAGTACTTCCCTGAGATCTTGATCTTCTCTGGAAAATCATTATTTTGGGGATTTACTGCCAGGGACCAGGCTCAGCTGTAGGCCATAGGCCATTTGCTGTGGGTGACAGCAGGCACAGGTCGAAGGCCCCCACTTTTTCCAAATTTTGTTACGTTACAGCCTTATTCTAAAATGGATTAAAAAAGAAAAAAATCCTAATCAATCTACACACAATGCCCAATAGTGACAAAATGAAAACAGGTTTTTATACATTTTTGCAAATTTATAAAAAATAGAAAACAGAAATATTAACGTAAGTATTCAGCCATTTTGCTATGAGACTCGAAATTGAGCTCAGATGCATCCTGTTTCCATTGATCATCCTTGGGATGTTTCTGCAACCTGATTGGAGTCCACCTGTGGTAAATTCAATTGATTGGACATGATTTGGAAAGGCACACACCTGTCTACATAAGGTCCCATAGTTGACAGTGCATGTCAGAGCAAAAATAACCCAATGGTCACTCTGACAGAGCTCCAGAGTTCCTCTGTGGAGATGGGAGAACCTTCCAGCAGGAAAACCATCTGTGCAGCACTCCAGCAATCAGGCCTATATGGTAGAGTGGCTAGACGGAAGCCACTCCTCAGTAAAAGGCACATGACAAAAGCCACCTAAAGGACTCTGAGATCATGAGAAACAAGATTCTCTGGTCTGATGTAACCAAGTTTGAACTCTTTGGCCTGAATGTCGAGTGTCACGTCTGGAGAAATCTTGGCACCACTCATCACCTGGCCAATACCATCCCTTCTGGGAGTCATGGTGGTGGCAGCGTCATGCTGTGGGGATGTTTTTCAGCGGCAGGGACTGGGAGACTAGTCAGGATCGAGGGAAAGATGAACGGAGCAAAGTACAGAGAGATCATTGATGAAAACCTGCTCCAGAGCGCTCAAACTGGGGTGAAGGTTCACCTTCCAAGAGGACAACGACCCTAAGCACACAGCCAAGACAATGCAGGAGTGGCTTCGGGACAAGTCTCTGAATGTTCTTGAGTGGCCCAGCCAGAGCCCGGACTTGACCCCGATCGAACATCTCTGGAGAGAACTGAAAATAGCTGTACTAACCTGACAGAGCTTGAGAGGATCTGCAGAGAAGAATGGGAGAAACTCCCCAAATACAGGTGTATCAAGCTTGTAGCGTCATACTCAAGAACTCGAGGCTGTAATCGCTGCCAAAAATGCTTTAACAAAGTACTGAGTAAAGGGTCTGAATACTTATGTAAATGTGATATTTCAGTAGTTTTTTTATTTATTATAAATTTGCAAAGAGTTCTAAAAAGCGGTCTTTGCTTTGTCATTATGGGGTATTGTGTTTATATTGATGAGGGAATCCATTTTAGAATAAGGCTGTAATGTTAGAAAATTTGGGAAAAGTGAAGGGGTCTGAATACTTTTCGAATGTCATATGTTTTACCCCCTACATCACTTTCATTAACTTTGTAGAACAGTCCTGTATGCCAAATCAAATTATTTTTGGAAGTCAATAAAGCAAGCGTATATTTTGGTATTATTTTAGTTGACATGTTTATCTATCAGGGTGTGTAGGGTGTAAATATGATCTGTCTTGCGATGTTTTGATATAAATCCAATGTAGCTTTTACTCAAGACATTGTGCTTATTAAGGAAGTGTATAACTCTTACATTTATAATACTACAGGGAACCCTCTCCAGGTTAATATTCACACAAATGCCTGTGTAATTGTCCGGGTCAAATTTGTCTCCGTTCTTAAAGATTGGGGTTATGAGTCCTTGATTTCAGATATCATGAAAATAACCTACACTCAGGATGAAATTAAACCGTTTTAATATAGCCAATTGAAATGTTCTAATCAATTAAACTTGTCATGAATTTGGCGTTGTTCTGCGTTTGCATCAATTTGAACGTTGTTGTACATTGTTTTGAAATGGGTTGTCCTTATGTCACCATTTTGCATCGCTAATTCCTCTAGAATTAGAATTTGTTTCTGTTTATGGACTCCTCAATTAGTGTCAGCTGCTTGCTGTTGTACTGTGCCATTATTTGCGTCTCTGTGCTTTTGGTTTTTTTCTTTTTACAATCTGCATCAAACCAGTTGTCATCTGTTGTCTTTTTTGGTTGGTTTCCTATCAGTTCCAGTTGTGCTTCTATTGTCGTTTGCTTGAATATATTGTTGATGTTTTTTACTGCTAGATTGATGCTTTCTTTACTGTGAATGGATGTGGTATGCAGAAAGTAATCTAAGAGTGTTTGTATTTATTGGTTACTGGTTGCTTTCTGGTATTCTTCTGTGCTGTTTTGGGCCCATCTGTATACATTTCTGATGTTGTACAGCTTACTGGGCTGTGAATATGTGGTTTCCATATCTGTTCTTTTGAGGAACAAGGTAATTTGGCTGTGATCAGACAGAGGTGTTAGTGGCTTGATGGTGAATGAGCTGAGAGAATGGGTCAATGTCTGTAATCATATAGTCTACTGTGATGTGGCCAAGAGGTGAACAATAGGTGAATCTCCCAAAGAATCCCCCCATAACCTACCATTGAAATAGTACAGACCCAGGCTTCGACTGAGCTGAAATAGATCCCTTCCATTTTTGTTGATGGTGCTGTCACTGTTGTTTCATGGGGGAGATTAAGACAGTTAGAAACAGTAATGCTCTCTATTTCTCTCTCTGTCACAACTGTCTTTCCTAGAACTCTCTCTACTTTACTCTTTGCTCCCTCTTTCTCATCCTGTCTTTCCATTCTCCCTCTGGTCCGTGGCTCAGACAGTGGGGCTGATTGCCCGGCTCCATCGTAACAGAGGGATGTTCAACAAGAATTGACTCGGCTGAATGCTCACAGGTTCCCACCTCTGACATCACACCAGGCACCCATCTCAGAGAAAAACTAACGGAGAGAAAGGTAGAGAGGGAGAGAGAGAGGGAGAGAAAGGGAGAGAGAGAGGGAGAGGGAGAGAAAGGGAGAGGGAGAGAAAGGGAGAGAGAGAGAGAGAGAAAGGGAGAGAGAGAGGGAGAGAAAGGGAGAGAGAAAGGGAGAGAGAAAGGGAGAGAGAGGGAGAGAAAGGGAGAGAGAGAGGGAGAGAAAGGGAGAGAGAAAGGGAGAGAGAAAGGAAGAGAGGGAGAGAAACGGAGAGAGAGAGGGAGAGAAACGGAGAGAGAGAAAGGGAGAGAGAAAGGGAGAGAGAAAGGGAGAGAAAGGGAGAGAGAGAGAGGGGGAGAGAGAGGGAGAGAAAGGGAGAGAGAAAGGGAGAGAGGGAGAGAGAAAGTGAGAGAGAGAGGGAGAAAGGGAGCGAGAGAAGGAGAGAAAGGGAGCGAGAGAGGGAGAGAGAGAGGGAGCGAGAGAGGGAGAGAGTGAGGGAGAGAAAGGGAGAGAAAGGGAGAGAGAGGGGGAGAGAGAGGGAGAGAAAGGGAGAGAAAGGGAGAGACCGGTGGATTCTGTTTTGGTTATGATCATTGGTTCAGTTGTCACTTTATTTTAGTGAGTTACAAAATAGGAACATCACTCTCAGCTTTCTATTCCACTAGGCTTGAAATAGGAACAGCACTCTCAGCTTTCTATTCCACTAGGCTTGAAATAGGAACAGCACTCTCAGCTTTCTATTCCACTAGGCTTGAAATAGGAACAGCACTCTCAGCTTTCTATTCCACTAGGCTTGAAATAGGAACAGCACTCTCAGCTTTCTATTCCACTAGGCTTGAAATAGGAACAGCACTCTCAGCTTTCTATTCCACTAGGCTTGAAATAGGAACAGCACTCTCAGCTTTCTATTCCACTAGGCTTGAAATAGCAGCCCTTTAAGAGTTATTGTCATACTCTGCTCTCAGAAACAGGAGGCTGGTGAGGGGAGGAGGGCTCATAATAAATGATTGAATGGAATATGATCAAACACATGGAAACCACTTGTTTGATGTGTTTCATACCATTCCAGCCATTCCTACAGTATGAGCTTGTCCTCCCCAATTAAGGTGCCACCAGCCACCTGTGCTGGTTAGGAAGATGTTTTGAGTGTGTTGTGCTCCAGATATGAGTAATATCTTGTAGACTGTTATATGTGTGTGTGGATGTTGTGTGTGCGCGTACGTGCATGTGCGTCATCTGTTCTCCGTGGGTAAAAGACACTTTGCTGTTTCCTGTGGTGGAGGTGCAGATGAGCGGAAGTTTCACATTCAGTGTTAGTCAGGTCGTTCCATGTCATTTCAGCAAACCATGACAACCACCATCTCAGATTGTTCTGAAATTATTTCTGTAGTTAGAAACAGATAAGATTAGCATTCATGCATCGTTATTTGTTGATATCTGAGAAATTACTGATTGCACCCAAATTTGCCATTTTAATTTACAGGATTCATATAATATCCAATACATATACTTCCTAACATCCGATTTGGACCAAACGTTTTTCTAATAATGAGTTAGACATGAAGAATCCAAAGAGATGGTCAAAAGCCACCTATGGACCCCCCCCCCCCCCCCCCCACACACACCAATTCCACCCAACAATGAGTATATAGTATCAGTTTTCTATGTCTGGGGTCCATAGGTGGCTTTTGGTGGCTTTTGACCACCTCTTTAGATTCCTCTTTGGATTCCTCATGTCTAACAAGCTGCGTCTTGGAGTATTGTTTCTTCGTCATATGTAATGTATTCTCAGTGACTTTGGTGATGTTTTTTTTACCCTGTTCAGATAAATAAGTCATTGAAGTTGTTAGGTTGATGTCCCATCTTACATCCTGATATTACTAGGTTCTGACCGCTCGTTGTTGGGGTGGGGGGTCCGTGGGTGGCTTTTGACAATTTTGGGGGATTCCTAACTCATTGTTAGAAAAAAGTTTGATCCAAATCAGATGTTAGGTACTATATTTATTGATTATTATATGAATCCTATAAATTAAGATGGCCAATTTGGGTGCAATCAATAAGCTTAATTTCTCAGAGATCAACTAATCTTTAAACAAAATAATGTTCATCATATTTCCACAGAACACAAGACTGAGCTGCATGCAGCAGCAGAGGATATACTTTAGTAAGCTGTAATCTTTCTCTCTCTCTGTCTTTCTGTCTCTCTGTTTCTCTCTCTCTCTCTCTCTCTCTACCTCTGTCTCTCTCTTTGTTTCTCTCTATCTGTTTATCTCTCTACCTCTGTCGCTCTGTTTCTCTCTCTCTCTTTCTCTCTCTCTCTATTTCTTTCTCTCTGTTTCTCCCTACCTCTCTCTCTCTCTCTCTGTTTCTCTCTATCTGTTTTTCTCTCTCTCTGTTTCTTTCTACCTCTGTCTCTCTCTGTCTTTCTGTCTCTCTCTCTCTCTCTCTGTTTCTCTCTATCTGTTTTTCTCTCTCTCTCTCTCTCTCTGTTTCTCTCTCTCTGTTTCTCTCTACCTCTGTCTCTCTATCTGTTTTTTTCTCTCTCTCTCTCTGTTTCTCTCTCTCTCTGTTTCTCTCTATCTGTTTCTCTCTCTCTCTCTGTCTTTCTGTCTCTCTCTCTCTCTCTGTTTCTCTCTATCTGTTTTTCTCTCTCTCTCTATTTCTGTCAATTGAATTGAATTAAATTTGCTTTATTGGCTTGACGTTTATTATTATTATTTTTTATTATTTAACCTTTATTTAACAAGGCAAGTCAGTTAAGAACAGATTATTATTTACAATGACAGCCTACCAAAAGGCAAAAGACCTCCTGCGGGGACAGGGGCTGGGATTTAAAATAAATACAAAAATACCAAAAAAACATAAATATAGGACAAAACACACATCACGACAAGAGAGAGACAACAGAACTCTACATAAAGAGAGACCTAAGGCAACAACATAGCAAGGCAGCAACACATGACAACACAGCATGGTAGCAACACATGACAACAACATGGTAGCAACACAACATGGTAGCAGCACAAAACATGGTACAAACATTATTGGGCACAGACAACAGCACAAAGGGCAAGAAGGTAGAGACAACAATACATCATGCAAAGCAGCCACAACTGTCAGTACGTGTCCATGTTTGAGTCTTTGAATGAAGAGATTGAGATGAAACTGTCCAGTTTGAGTGTTTGTTGCAGCTCATTCCAGATGCCAGCTGCAGCAAACTGAAAAGACAAGCGACCCAAGGATGTGTGTGCTTTCGGCACCTTTAACAGAATGTGACTGGCAGAACGGATGTTGTATGTGGAGGATGAGGGCTGCAGTAGATATTTCAGATAGGGGGGAGTGGGGCCTAAGAGGGTTTTATAAATAAGCATCAACCAGTGGGTCTTGCAACGGGTATACAAAGATTACCAGTTTACAGAGGAGTATAGAGTGCAGTGATGTGTCCTATAAGGAACATTGGTGGCAAATCTGATGGCCGAATGGTAAAGAACATCTCGTCGCTCGAGAACACCCTTACCTGCTGATCTATAAATTATGTCTCCGTAATCTAGCATGAGTAGGATGGTCATCTGGATCAGGGTTAGTTTGGCAGCTGTGGTGAAAGAGGAGTGATTACGATAGAGGAAACCAAGTCTAGATTTAACTTTAGCCTGCATTTTCGATATGTGCTGAGAGAAGGACAGGGTACCGTCTAGCCATACTCCCAAGTATGTGTATGAGGTGACTACCTCAAACTCTAAACCCTCAGAGGTAGTAATCACACCTTTGGGGAGAGGGGCATTCTTCTTACCAAACCACATGCCTTTGTTTTAGAGGTGTTCAGAACAAGGTTAAGGGTAGAGAACGCTTGTTGGACACTAAGAAAGCTTTGTTGTAGAGCATTTAACACAAAATCCAGGGAGGGGCCAGCTGAGTATAAGACTGTATCATCTGCATATAAATGGATGAGAGAGCTTCCTACTGCCTGAGCTATGTTGTTGATGTAAATTGAGAAGCGCGTGGGGCCTAGGATTGAGCCTTGGGGTACTCCCTTGGTGACAGGCAGTGGCTGAGACAGCAGATTTTCTGACTTTATACACTGCACTCTTTGAGAGAGGTAGTTAGCAAACCAGGCAAAAGACCCCTCAGAGACACCAAAATTCCTTAGCCAGCCCACAAGAATGGAATGGTCTACCGTATCAAAAGCTTTGGCCAAGTCAATAAAAATAGCAGCACAACATTGCTTAGGATCAAGGGCAATGGTGTCATCATTGAGGACCTTTAAGGTTGCAGTGACACATCTATAATCTGAGCGGAAGCCAGATTGCATACCAGAGAGAATACTATAGACATCAAGAAAGCCAGTCAGTTGATTATTGACAAGTTTTTCCAGCACTTTTGATTAACAGGGCAAAATAGAAATAGGCCTATAACAGTTAGGATCAGCTGTATCTCCCCCTTTAAATAAAGGACGAACCGTGGCTGGCTTCCAAGCAATGGGAACCGCCCCAGAAAGGAGAGACCGGTTAAATTTGAAACCCTTATTCAAGGTTTCTAAGACCTCTCTGATGAGAATAGGCTACCCGTCCTGTTGGGGGAGGACGCAGAGAGCTGTGGGTTGGCAGCGCACTACATTGCTGCCTGCCATAAGATGAGGGACAGTGCCTGACAACCCAATCAACCTGCACATGTCCTCTACTGTATGTTTATTGTTATTGTTCAATGTATGGTTATTTTGACCATTGGTAACAATGACGTAACAATGTACAGTGGGGCAAAAAAGTATTTAGTCAGCCACCAATTGTGCAAGTTCTCCCACTTAAAAAGATGAGAGAGGCCTGTAATTTTCATCATAGGTACACTTCAACTATGACAGACAAAATGAGAAAAACAAATCCAGAAAATCACATTGTAGGATTTTTAATGAATTTATTTGCAAATTATGGTGGAAAATAAGTATTTGGTCAATAACAAAAGTTTATCTCAATACTTTGTTATATACCCTTTGTTGGCAATGACAGAGGTCAAACGTTTTCTGTAAGTCTTCACAAGGTTTTCACACACTGTTGCTGGTATTTTGGCCCATTCCTCCATGCAGATCTCCTCTAGAGCAGTGATGTTTTGGGGCTGTTACTGGGCAACACGGACTTTCAACTCCCTCCAAAGATTTTCTATGGGGTTGAGATCTGGAGACTGGCTAGGCCACTCCAGGACCTTGAAATGCTTCTTACGAAGCCACTCCTTCGTTGCCCGGGCGGTGTGTTTGGGATCATTGTCATGCTGAAAGACCCAGCCACATTTCATCTTCAATGCCCTTGCTGATGGAAGGAGGTTTTCACTCAAAATCTCACGATACATGGCCCCATTCATTCTTTCCTTTACACGGATCAGTCGTCCTGGTCCCTTTGCAGAAAAACAGCCCCAAAGCATGATGTTTCCACCCCATGCTTCACAGTAGGTATGGTGTTCTTTGGATGCAACTCAGCATTCTTTGTCCTCCAAACACGACGAGTTGAGTTTTTACCAAAAAGTCCTATTTTGGTTTCATCTGACCATATGACATTCTCCCAATCTTCTTCTGGATCATCCAAATGTTCTCTAGCAAACTTCAGACGGGCCTGGACATGTACTGGCTTAAGCAGGGGGACACGTCTGGCACTGCAGAATTTGAGTCCCTGGCGGCGTAGTGTGTTACTGATGGTAGGCTTTGTTACTTTGGTCCCAGCTCTCTGCAGGTCATTCACTAGGTCCCCCCGTGTGGTTCTGGGATTTTTGCTCACCGTTCTTGTGATCATTTTGACCCCACGGGGTGAGATCTTGCGTGGAGCCCCAGATCGAGGGAGATTATCAGTGGTCTTGTATGTCTTCCATTTCCTAATAATTGCTCCCACAGTTGATTTCTTCAAACCAAGCTGCTTACCTATTGCAGATTCAGTCTTCCCAGCCTGGTGCAGGTCTACAATTTTGTTTCTGGTGTCCTTTGACAGCTCTTTGGTCTTGGCCATAGTGGAGTTTGGAGTGTGACTGTTTGAGGTTGTGGACAGGTGTCTTTTATACTGATAACAAGTTCAAACAGGTGCCATTAATACAGGTAACGAGTGGAGGACAGAGGAGCCTCTTAAAGAAGAAGTTACAGGTCTGTGAGAGCCAGAAATCTTGCTTGTTTGTAGGTGACCAAATACTTATTTTCCACCATAATTTGCAAATAAATTCATTAAAAATCCTACAATGTGATTTTCTGGAGAAAAAAAATCTCATTTTGTCTGTCATAGTTGAAGTGTACCTATGATGAAAATTACAGGCCTCTCTCATCTTTTTAAATGGGAGAACTTGCACAATTGGTGGCTGACTAAATACTTTTTTGCCCCACTGTACATATTGCCAAAGCTTACTTTGGATGTTTACAATATTAAAATAATAAGAATCAAAATTGTCAACGGGACAACAGTAACAACAATAACCAAGGGTCAAAATAACCATGCATTGAACAATAACAATAAGCATACAGTAGAGGACATGTGCATGTTGATTGGTCTGTCAGACACTGTCCCTCAGATTTTTTTTAATGGCGTAGAATGCCCTGCGTGCTTTCTCTCTCAGCTCATTCACTGCATCATTAAGGTGTCCAGTTGAGCTTATTTTTAAACCTAAGTAATTGTAGTGTGTGCAGTACTCTATATATTTTGTACCAATTGAGAACTTTGGTCTAATTAACTGAGATCTGGAACTTCTCTGGAAAATCATTATGTTAGTCATTACTTTTTGGGGTTTACTGCCAGGGCCAGGTCTGGCAGTATGGCTCTAGCAAGTCCAGGCTCTGCTGTAGGCCATGTGCTGTGGGTGACAGCAGGCATCAGCCATCTGCGAAGAGTAGGCATTTAACCTCTGAATTGTGGAGACTAACACTAGGGGCTGAGGATTTTTCTAGAATAGTGGCCAATTCGTTGATGTAAGTATTGAAGCCTACCCTGGTGGGCTCAGATTGCAACCCTGGTGAAGGCCTTGCCCCTGGTTAAAGAATTATGTTATTTTCCTTCCAATTTTAATGCCGCACGTATTGATATAATTATGTCATATGTTTTACCCCCTCCACCACTTTCAATAACTTTGTAGAACAGTCCTGTATGTCAAATAGAATCAAATGCTTTTTGGAAGTCAATAAAGCAAGCATATATTTTGGTTTTTATTTTGGTGGACATGTTTATCAGAGTTTGTATGATGTAAATATGATCAGTCGTGCGATGTTTTGGTATAAATCCAATTTGGCTTTTACTCAAGACATTGTGCTTATTAAGGAAGTTTAGAACTCTTACATATATAATACTACAGAAAACCTTCCCCAGGTTACTGTTCACACAAATGCCTATGTAATTGTTAGGGTTAAATTTGTCTCCATTCTTAAAGATTGAGGTTATGAGTCATTGATTCCATATGTCAGTGAAATAACCTACACTCAGGATCAAATTAAACAGTTTTAATACAGCCAATTGAAATTTTGCACTCGTGAGTTTGAGCATCTCATTTGGGATGCCATCAGGACCGCATGCTTTTTTAAATTTGAGAGCCTGAAGTGTCTTATAGAGCTCCTGGTCAGTAATTGGGGAGTCCAATGGATTTTGATTGTCCTTTATAGCTTTTTCTAATCCATTCTCATGAATTTGGCATTATTCTGCGTTTGTGTCAATTTGAACGGTGTTGTAGAGCGTTTTAAAATGGGTGGTCCATTTGTTACCATTTTGTATCGCTAATTCCTCTTGTTTCGATTTTTTTAGTTTTTTCCAATTTTGCCAGAAGTTGTTTGTGTTTATGGACTCCTCAATTTGTGGTAGCTGCTTTTTTGATTCTGAGTGTACGTTTATAGAGTTTTAAAGTCTCACAGTAATGAAGGCGTAATTCTCCATTATTTGGGTCTCTGTGCTTTTGGTTGGATAGTGTTCTATGTTTTTTCCTTATAATTTTACAATCTGCATCAAACCAGTTGTCATCTGTGGTCTTTTTTGTTTTGTTTTTTATCAATTTCAGTTGTGCTTCTTTTGCTGTTTGCCTGAATATACAGTTGAAGTCGGAAGTTTAAATATACCTTAGCCAAATACATTTAAACTCAGTTTTTCACAATTCCTGACATTTAATCCTAGTAAACATTTCCTGTCTTAGGTCAGTTAGGATCACCACTTTATTTTAAGAATGTGAAATGTCAGAATAATAGTAGAGAGAATGATTGATTTCAGCTTTTATTTCAGCTTTTTATATATATACAGTTGAAGTCAGAAGTTTACATACACTTAGGTTGAAGTCATTAAACCTCGTTTTTCAACCACTCCACAAATTTCTTGTTAACAAACTATAGTTTTGGCAAGTCGGTTAGGACATCTACTTTGTGCATGACACAAGTAATTTTTCCAACAATTGTTTACAGGCAGATTATTTCACTGTATTACAATTCCAGTGGGTCAGAAGTTTACATACATTAAGCTGACTGTGCCTTTAAACAGCTTGGAAATTTCCCGAAAATGATGTCATGGCCTTAGAAGCTTCTGATAGGCTAATTGACATAATTTGAGTCAATTGGAGGTGTACCTGTGGATGTATTTCAAGGCCTACCTTCAAACTCAGTGCCTCTTTGCTTGACATCATGGGAAAATCAAAAGAAATCAGCCAAGACCTCAGAAAAAGAGTTGTAGACCTCCACAAGTCTTGTTCATCCTTGGGAGCAATTTCCAAATGCTTGAAGGTACCACGTTCAACTTTACAAACAATAGTACGCAATAATAAACACCACATGACCACGCAGCTGTCATACCGCTCAGGAAGGAGACACATTCTGTCTCCTAGAGATGAACATACTTTGGTGCGAAAAGTCCAAATCAATCCCAGAACAACAGCAAAGGACCTTGTGAAGATGCTGGAGAAAACAGGTACAAAAGTATCTATATCCACAGTTAAACAAGTCCTATATCGACATAACCTGAAAGGCTGCTCAGCAAGGAAGAAGCCACTGCTCCAAAATCGCCATAAAAAAGCCAGACTACGGTTTGCAACTGCACATGGAGACAAAGATTGTACTTTTTGGAGAAATGTCCTCTGGTCTGATGAAACAAAAATAGAACTGTTTGGCCATAATGACCATCGTTATGTTTGTAGGAAAAAGGGGGAGGCTTGCAAGCCAAAGAACACCATCCCAGCCGTGAAGCACGGGGGTGGCAGCATCCTGTTGTGGGGGTGCTTTGCTGCAGGAGGGACTGGTACACTTCACAAAATAGATGGCATCATGAGGAAAAAAGTATGTGGATATATTGAAGCAACATCTCAAGACATCAGTCAGGAAGTTAAAGCTTGGTCGCAAATGGGTCTTCCAAATGGACAATGACCCACAAGCATACTTCCAAAGTTGTGGCAAAATGGTTTAAGGACAACAAAGTCAAGGTATTGGAGTGGCCATCACAAAGCCCTGACCTCAATCCTATAGAAAAATTGTGGGCAAAACTGAAAAGGTGTGTGCGAGCAAGGAGGCCTACAAACCTGACTCAGTTACACCAGCTCTGTCAGGAGTAATGGGCCAAAATTCACCCAACTTATTGTGGGAAGCTTGTGGAAGGCTATCCGAAACGTTTGACCCAAGTGAAATAATTTAAAGGCAATACTACCAAATACTAATTGAGTGCATGTAAACTTCTGACCCACTGGGAATGTGATGAAAGAAATAAAAGCTGAAATAAATCATTCTCTCTAATACTATTCTGACATTTCACATTCTTAAAATAAAGTGGTGATGCTAACTGACCTAAAACATGGAATTTTTACTTGGAATAAATGTCAGGAATTGTGAAAAACTGAGTTTAAATGTATTTGGCTAAGGTGTATGTAAACTTCCGACTTCAACTGTTTATTCTTATTCGTTGAACAAGTCAACTTTTAGTAGAATAGGTGTGTGTGTGTGTGTGTGTGTGCGCGCATGCATGCATTTGTGTGTGTGTGTGTGTGTGTGTGTGTGTGTGTGTGTGTGTGTGTGTGTGTGTGTGTGTGTGTGTGTGTGTGTGTGTGTGTGTGTGTGTGTGTGTGTGTGTGTGTGCGTGTTTAGTGCAGATGTATTGGAGGAGCTGTTTAATCTCACTCAATCCTACAGGGTTCTCCTGTCCTCTGACGACCTCTGCGTAGCTGCACTGGTCCTGCTGTTGGGCCCTGTGGAGTGGAGGGGGGTCAGGTCTGGGCGGTGGGGCTTCCTCTCTGGTCTGGTAGATGTCGTTGTCTGGTGAGGGGTAGTAGGCTGGTCCCGGTCCAGTCTGGCTAAGCCGATGGAAGTGGTGATGCTCTGGTGGTGGTATGGGCCTGTGGGGTGCGCTGGGTCTGGTTGGGCGTTGAGAGGGCCTGGGGCTCCTTGGTGGTGCAGTGGTCTGGTAGGGGTCTCTGGGTGGTCCTCTGTCCAGTGCGGCATGGGGTGTTTGTCTACCAACTGCCACGTCCTTTAGAGACTTGGCAAACATCCCTACTGTCTGCTTCCTTAGGTGGGAGTAGTCGTGCAGATGCTCTGGGGTGATTGTTTGGTTGGTGAGCAACGTGCACGTTCGGGAGTAGGCCACACCCTCTGGTGATGTCAGCGTTGACTTTCTGAATGGTACGGGGATGAAAGTCTTTGCGGGGCAGCAGAGTGGAGATGGTGATGTGGGAGTTGGGGAAGCACTCAGAGGCCCTCTCTGCTACTCTGTTGACCAGGCTGCATACTCTCTCCTGATCCTCTCGCAGGTTGTTGGTGCCGGTGTGAATAATAAGGTGGCCTGGTGTACCAAAGTCAGGCTGGGACAGGATGTGGAGTGCATCCTGTGTTTTTGGGCACCGTATTTTGGACACCTTGTGGTGGGGGAAGAATTTATCCTCTTGGATGAATTTCCCATTTGAATCAATGAAGATGGCCACCTCAGTGGGTTTTACCAGAGTAGTGGGTTTACGGTCTGGGGCTGGGGTACACAGGGCCTGTGTACAAGGACGGGTGTTTGGGGGTGTGTCAGTGGGGGCCAGAGAGCTACTCTCTGTGGTAGGTGTTCCCATGTGAGCCTCCTTGTTGACTGGGGTTGTGGGTAAAGGGATGTCGGTATGGGAGGGGTTGTGGGTAAAGGTGGGTCAGTGGGGTTGTTAGGGGTGGTGAGGGGCTGCAGCTTCTCTCTAGGAGTCTCTACAGTCTGTTCTCTGTGCTGCAGCCCGCTCTTGATGACAGACAACTCCTTTACCATATCCTCCTTTACCTGCACCAGCTCTCTCCTCATGGTGGCCTTTACCTCCTCAAGCGCTGTGGTAAGGCTCTCTCTCAGCTCCTGGACAGAGTTCTTCAGCTGGATCCTGCACTGGTTGATCTGGTCCTGTAGAATCTCTGTGTCTGGACTGGAGGTGGTGTAGCTGGGGGGCTGCTCCTTTAGCTCCGTAACCTATAACAGAGCCAGCCTGTTTCTCAGCAGGCTGATGGTAGTGTGGTCTTGGCTTTGGTGGTCGTAGGAAGGTATGGGGGAGGATAGACCTGTTGTGTGGGTGTAGGTCTGGGCCTGGGCTCCTGCTCTATCTCTCTACCTCTGTCTCTCTCTCTCTCTCTCTCTGTTTCTCTCTATCTATTTATCTCTCTACCTCTGTCGCTCTGTTTCTCTCTCTCTTTCTTTCTCTCTCTCTCTATTTCTATCTCTCTCTCTCTACTTCTGTCTCTCTACCCTTCCCTCTCTCACATATACACACACACATGCACACTTAAACTGGCATATGAACACTGCATATTCTTACATATTCACACAGACCTACTTCCATAGGAGATGGAGTGGTTATGATTGAGCCAGAGCGAGATGAGGGTTATCAATAAGGCTCATTATAGACAGAAAACCACTGAGGAAGATAAATGAAAGCTATAAGATAACAGATAAATCAATGGAACTGGTCTTCAATGGTGCTGCCACATTTCACTTCAAAGACATGCATGATCAGTCCGTGTTTTGTCTTCTAATGAATGCGCTTTTGTAACACTATGTTAATGTGCGTATGAACTTCATATGCGCTTGTGTGTGTGACCTTTGTATTAATCAGCATGTGTGCGTGGTGTGTCTTTGTCTGTCTGTTTGTGTGTGAATGTGTGTGTTTGCGTGCCTGTGTGTGTATGTACGCCCTTGGTGTGTGTGTGTCTGTCTGTCTGTCTGTCTGTCTGTCTGTCTGTCTGTCTGTCTGTGTGTGTGTGTGTCCGTCTGTGTGTCTCTGTGTGGGTTTGCATGCATGCATGTGTGTGTATGCACGTGCTTGATGTCTGTGTGCAGTGTTTCACCTAGGATTGTTTCAGCAGCGGTGGCACATCGGCGGATGGGGTCTTCCTGAGGCATACATTTATATATCTACATTATAAAAAATAAACACTATATATATAAACTCGGCAAAAAAGAAACATCCCTTTTTGAGGACTCTGTCTTTCCAAATAACTTCACAGATCTTCATTGTAAAAGGTTTAAACACTGTTTCCCATGATTGTTCATGTGGCAGGGTAGCCTAGTGGTTATAGCGTTGGACTAGTAACCGGAAGGTTGCAAGTTCAAATCCCCGAGCTGACAAGGTACAAATTGTCGTTCTGCCCCTGAACAAGGCCCATTGTTCCTAGGCTGTCATTGAAAATAAGAATTTGTTCTTAACTGACTTGCCTAGTCAAATTAAAAAAATATTTAACAAACAATTACTGAACATGCAGCTGTGGAAAGGTCGTTAAGACGCTTATAGACAGTAGGTAATTAAGGTCACAGTTATGAAAACTTTGGACACTAAAGAGGCCTTTCTACTGACTCTGAAAAACACCAAAAGAAAGATGCCCAGGGTCCCTGCTCATCTGTGTGAATGTGCCTTAGGCATGCTGCAAGGAGGCATGAGGACTGCAGATGTGAACAGGGCAATAAATTACAACGTCTGTGCTGTGAGACGCCTAAGACAGCGCGACAGGATGGACAGCTGATCGTCCTCACAGTGGCAGACCACATGTAACAAGACCTGCACAGGATCGGTACATCTGAACATCACACCTGCAGGACAGGTACAGGATGGCAACAACAACTGTCCGAGTTACACCAGGAACGTACAATCAGTGCTCAGACTGTCCGCAATAGGCTGAGAGAGGCTGGACTGAGAGCTTGTAGGCCTGTTGTAAGGCAGGTCCTCACCAGACATCACCGGCAAAATGTCGCCTATGGCCCAAACCCACCGTCGCTGGACCAGATAGGACTGTCAAAAAGTGCTCTTCACTGGTGAGTCACGGTTTTGTCTCACATGGGGTGATGGTCGGATTCGCGTTTATCGTCGAAGGAATGAGCGTCACACTGAGGCCTGTACTCTGGAGCGGAATCGATTTGGAGGTGGAGGGTCCGTCCTGGTCTGGGACAGTGTCACAGCATCATCGACTGAGCTTGTTGTCATTGCAGGCAATCCCAACACTGTGCGTTACAGGGAAGACATCCTCCTCCCTCATGTGGTACCCTTCCTGCAGGCTCATCCTGACATGACCCTCCAGCATGACAATGCCACCAGCCATACTGCTCATCCCGTGCGTGATTTCCTGCAAGACAGGAATGTCAGTGTTCTGCCATGGCCAGCGAAGAGCCCGGATCTCAATCCCATTGAGCACGTCTGGGACCTGTTGGATCGGAGGGTGAGAACAGTTCCCGGACATTCCCCCCAGAATGTCCGGGAACTTGCAGGTGCCTTGGTGGAAGAGTGAGGTAACATCTCACAGCAAGTACTGGCAAATCTGGTGCAGTCCATGAGGAGGAGATGCACAGCAGTACTTAATTTAGCTGGTGGCCACACCAGATAATGACTGTTACTTTAGATTTTGACCCCCCCCCCCCCCCCCCCCCCTTTGTTCAAGTACTCTTTATTAAATTTCTGTTAGTCACATGTCTGTGGAACTTGTTCAGTTTATGTATCAGTTGAATCTTGTTATGTTCATACAAAAATGTTAAGTTTGCTGAAAATAAATGTAGTTGACAGTGAGAGGACGTTTCTTTTTTTGCTGAATTTATTTGCAATGGTGGTCATGTCAGTGTGCCGCTGCTAAATGCATATAGGGGAAACACTGTGTGTGTGTGTCCTCTCTGTGAAGTGTTGCCACAGCCTGTTTAATCAGGCTGCTGAATAGTCAGCAGTAATTACCCATATAGGCCAACGCCCTAACCATGGCATCCTACATTAGTATGCAGACACCACAGTGTGAACAGATTACACACATGCAAATACTGTACACACACTGTTACCATGCAAATGTACATGCACCACACTGTGAATATGCAAATGATGAACACCCCCCATGAGATGAATGGAGGGGTGGAATAAAGGAGGGATGAGGGGACAGATAGAAGGTAAATAAAAGGAGAGGTGGAGTACATCAGAGTAGTGATCGGATAGAGTGAGGGAGTGCTGGAGAAGATTAGAAGCATGGAGGGATACGAGCAGCAGATTTGAGAGAGGTGGAATGGAGGGAGGGAGTGGTGGAGAAGTAGAGTTGATGTGTGAGAGGAGTGGAGGGAGGAGTAGAAGGGAGAGGGGAGGGAGTGGTGGAGAAGTAGAGTTGATATGTGAGAGGAGTGGAGGGAGGAGTAGAAGGGAGAGGGGAGGGAGTGGTGGAGAAGTAGAGTTGATATGTGAGAGGAGTGGAGGGAGGAGTAGAAGGGAGAGGGGAGGGAGTGGTGGAGAAGTAGAGTTGATATGTGAGAGGAGTGGAGGGAGGAGTAGAAGAGAGAGGGGAGGGAGTGGTGGAGAAGTAGAGTTGATATGTGAGAGGAGTGGAGGGAGGAGTAGAAGGGAGAGGGAGTGGTGGAGAAGTAGAGTTGATATGTGAGGAGTGGAGGGAGGAGTAGAAGGGAGAGGGAGTGGTGGAGAAGTAGAGTTGATATGTGAGAGGAGTGGAGGGAGGAGTAGAAGGGAGAGGGAGTGGTGGAGAAGTAGAGTTGATATGTGAGAGGAGTGGAGGGAGGAGTAGAGAGAGGGGAGGGAGTGGTGGAGAAGTAGAGTTGATATGTGAGAGGAGTGGAGGGAGGAGTAGAAGGGAGAGGGGAGGGAGTGGTGGAGAAGTAGAGTTGATATGTGAGAGGAGTGGAGGGAGGAGTAGAAGGGAGAGGGAGTGGTGGAGAAGTAGAGTTGATATGTGAGAGGAGTGGAGGGAGGAGTAGAAGGGAGAGGGGAGGGAGTGGTGGAGAAGTAGAGTTGATATGTGACAGGAGTGGAGGGAGGAGTAGAAGGGAGAGGGGAGGGAGTGGTGGAGAAGTAGAGTTGATATGTGAGAGGAGTGGAGGGAGGAGGAGAAGGGAGAGGGGAGGGAGTGGTGGAGAAGTAAAGTTGATATGTGAGAGGAGTGGAGGGAGGAGTAGAAGGGAGAGGGGAGGGAGTGGTTGGGTGTTATAATAGCAGTGTAAGGAAGAGGGGAGATGGGGAGGGAGGGATGGAGAGATGGGGGAGGGAGGGATGGAGAGAGGGGGGAGGGAGGGATGGAGAGATTGGGGAGGGAGGGATGGAGACTCAAGCATGTTTTACCCTTTATTCCCTGGTTTATAAGATTTCTAATCTGGGTAGGGTGGCTGTGGCTGCACTCTGCCGTTCTCACTGCTAATATATATACACACACATATATATACAGTGGCAAGAAAAAGTATGTGAACCCTTTTGAAATACCTGGATTTCTGCATAAATTGGTCATAAAATTTGATCTGATCTTCATCTAGGTCACAACAATAGACAAACAGTCTGCTTAAACTAATAACACACAAACAATTATACGTTTTCATTTATTGAACACACCGTGTGAACAATCACAGTGCATGGTGGGAAAAGTATGTGAACCATTGGATTTAATAACTGGTTGACCCTCCTATGGCAGCAATAACCTCAAGCAAATGTTTTCTGTAGTTGAGGATCAGACCTGCACAACGGTCAGGAGGAATTTTGGACCATTCCTCTTTACAAAACTGTTTCAGTTCAGCAAGATTCTTGGGATGTCTGGTGTGAACTGCTCTCTTGAGGTCATGCCACAGCATCTCAATCGGGTTGAGGTCAGGACTCTGACTGGGCCACTCCAGAAGGCGTATTTTCTTCTGTTGAAGCCATTCTGATGTTGATTTACTTCTGTGTTTTAGGTCGTTGTCCTTTTGCATCACCCAACTTCTGTTGAGCTTCAATTGGAGGACAGATAGCCTAACATTCTCCTGCAAAATGTCTTGGTAAACTTGTGAATTCATTTTTCTGTCGATGATAGCAAGCTGTCCAGGCCCTGAGGCAGCAATGCAGTCCCAAACCATGAAGCTCCCTCCACCATACTTTACAGTTGGTATGAGGTTTTGATGTTGGTGTGCTGTGCCTGTTTTTCTCCACACAGTGTTATGTTCCTTCCAAACAACTCAACTGCAGTTTAATCTGTCCACAGAATATTTTGCCAGTAGCGCTGTGGAACATCCAGGTGCACTTTAGCAAACTTCAGACGTGCAGCAATGTTTTTTTTTGGACAGCAGTGGCTTCTTCCGTGGTGTCCTCCCATGAACACCATTCTTGTTTAGTGTTTTATGTATCGTAGACTCGTCAGAGATGTTAGCATGTTCCAGAGATGTCTGTAAGTCTTTAGCTGACACTAGGATTCTTCTTAACCTCATTGAGCATTCTACACTGTGCTCTTGCAGTCATCTCTGCAGGACGGCCACTCCTAGGGAAAGTAGCAACAGTGCTGAACTTTCTCCATTTACAGACAATTTGTCTTACCGTGGACTGATGAACATCAAGACTTTTAGAGATACTTTTGTAACCCTTTCCAGCTTTATCCAAGTCAACATTTCTTAATCTTGGGTCTTCTGAGATCTCTTTTGTTCAAGGCATGGTTCACATCAGGCAATGCTTCTTGTGAATAGCAAACTCACTTTTTATAGGGCAAGGCAGCTCTAACCAACATCTCCAATCTCGTCTCATTGATTGGACTCCAGGTTAGCTGACTCCTGACTCCAATTAGCTTTTGAAGAAGTCATTAGCCAAGGGGTTCGCATACTTTTCCCAACCTACACTGTGAATGTTTAAATGATGTATTCAATATAGACAAGACAAATACATTAATTTGTGTGTTATTAGTTTAAGCAGACTGTGTTTGTCTGTTTTTGTGACTTTGATGAAGATCAGATCAAATTTGATGACCAATTTATGCAGAAATCTAGGTAATTCCAAATGGTTCACATACTTTTTCTTGACACTATATATACATATATATATAGTACCAGCTTCCCTGCTCCTGAAGTAGAGCATGTCAAGTACATTGGTCAAGAACACTACAGTGTGTCTGTGTGTGTGTTTGCCTGCGTTTGTGTGTGTATGTGCGCGTGCATGTGTACGTCCTTTGTGAGGTTGTTTTGGGGTCCACAGCTGGTCCTTCCTCTTTGGTCATTGGCATTGAGAATTGCCACATCTCTGCTCTCTGGGGAGGATGTGAGGATGTCCTGGTCAACCTTCCCCCACATGTTTGCTCACTGGCAAATACCCCCGGCATATAACAGCACTTAAGATGTTATTGGTAGACTCTGTCTCTGTGTCAAACATCATATGACTGTCATTGGTCCACTCGGTCTTTGTGTCAAAGAGCACTTGACTGTCATTGGTCCACTTCACTGTATCTGTGTTAAGGTTGGCAAGACAATGAAAATACCCTCCTTACTCCAATTGAAGGTTAATTTGACCATAATTAGTTAAATCATACTGCATGTTTGTGAGCATACTGTGATTGGTACTCCTTCCCTCACAGACAGTGTGCAGGCTGCAGACTATAATAACATTCTTAGATAGAGAGTGAGTGTTGGTGTGTTCTGTCTTTTGCTGCCACTCCCTGTGAGCGTAAGTGTGTGTGTATGAGAGACTGTGTAAGAGGAAATGGAGAGTGTGTGTTCTGTTTCTCTCTGCCACTCCCTGAGTGTATATGAGTGTGTGTTCTGTTTCTCCCTGCCACTCCCTGAGTGTATATGAGTGTGTGTTCTGTTTCTCCTTGCCACTCCCTGAGTGTATATGAGTGTGTGTTCTGTTTCTCCCTGCCACTCCCTGAGTGTATATGAGTGTGTGTTCTGTTTCTCCCTGCCACTCCCTGAGTGTATATGAGTGTGTGTTCTGTTTCTCCCTGCCACTCCCTGAGTGTATATGAGTGTGTGTTCTGTTTCTCCCTGCCACTCCCTGAGTGTATATGAGTGTGTGTTCTGTTTCTCCCTGCCACTCCCTGAGTGTATATGAGTGTGTGTTCTGTTTCTCCCTGCCACTCCCTGAGTGTATATGAGTGTGTGTTCTGTTTCTCCTTGCCACTCCCTGAGTGTATATGAGTGTGTGTTCTGTTTCTCCCTGCCACTCCCTGAGTGTATATGAGTGTGTGTTCTGTTTCTCCCTGCCACTCCCTGAGTGTATATGAGTGTGTGTTCTGTTTCTCCCTGCCACTCCCTGAGTGTATATGAGTGTGTGTTCTGTTTCTCCCTGCCACTCCCTGAGTGTATATGAGTGTGTGTTCTGTTTCTCCTTGCCACTCCCTGAGTGTATATGAGTGTGTGTTCTGTTTCTCCCTGCCACTCCCTGAGTGTATATGAGTGTGTGTTCTGTTTCTCCCTGCCACTCCCTGAGTGTATATGAGTGTGTGTTCTGTTTCTCCTTGCCACTCCCTGAGTGTATATGAGTGTGTGTTCTGTTTCTCCCTGCCACTCCCTGAGTGTATATGAGTGTGTGTTCTGTTTCTCCCTGCCACTCCCTGAGTGTATATGAGTGTGTGTTCTGTTTCTCCCTGCCACTCCCTGAGTGTATATGAGTGTGTGTTCTGTTTCTCCCTGCCACTCCCTGAGTGTATATGAGTGTGTGTTCTGTTTCTCCTTGCCACTCCCTGAGTGTATATGAGTGTGTGTTCTGTTTCTCCCTGCCACTCCCTGAGTGTATATGAGTGTGTGTTCTGTTTCTCCTTGCCACTCCCTGAGTGTATATGAGTGTGTGTTCTGTTTCTCCCTGCCACTCCCTGAGTGTATATGAGTGTGTGTTCTGTTTCTCCCTGCCACTCCCTGAGTGTATATGAGTGTGTGTTCTGTTTCTCCTTGCCACTCCCTGAGTGTATATGAGTGTGTGTTCTGTTTCTCCCTGCCACTCCCTGAGTGTATATGAGTGTGTGTTCTGTTTCTCCCTGCCACTCCCTGAGTGTATATGAGTGTGTGTTCTGTTTCTCCCTGCCACTCCCTGAGTGTATATGAGTGTGTGTTCTGTTTCTCCCTGCCACTCCCTGAGTGTATATGAGTGTGTGTTCTGTTTCTCTCTGCCACTCCCTGAGTGTATATGAGTGTGTGTTCTGTTTCTCCCTGCCACTCCCTGAGTGTATATGAGTGTGTGTTCTGTTTCTCCCTGCCACTCCCTGAGTGTATATGAGTGTGTGTTCTGTTTCTCCCTGCCACTCCCTGAGTGTATATGAGTGTGTGTTCTGTTTCTCCTTGCCACTCCCTGAGTGTATATGAGTGTGTGTTCTGTTTCTCCTTGCCACTCCCTGAGTGTATATGAGTGTGTGTTCTGTTTCTCCTTGCCACTCACTGAGTGTATATGAGTGTGTGTTCTGTTTCTCCCTGCCACTCCCTGAGTGTATATGAGTGTGTGTTCTGTTTCTCCTTGCCACTCCCTGAGTGTATATGAGTGTGTGTTCTGTTTCTCCTTGCCACTCCCTGAGTGTATATGAGTGTGTGTTCTGTTTCTCCTTGCCACTCCCTGAGTGTATATGAGTGTGTGTTCTGTTTCTCCCTGCCACTCCCTGAGTGTATATGAGTGTGTGTTCTGTTTCTCCTTGCCACTCCCTGAGTGTATATGAGTGTGTGTGTATTTGATGAATAATAGATTAGGATATAGATTGCTGAGCTCAGCTCTGCAGCTCTGGTCCACTGACCCAGTTAACACACAGGAGAGCACACACACATACACACACACAGTAACCTGGTCTGACCTGTCATGCACTGCCTTGTCCGCCAGTCCACCTATCAGATTCCAGCCTACCATGTTCTCACACACATCCTCCTATCAGAGAGCGTCATTTTAGTCTCTAGGGCCCCTCCTTATCCTAGCCCCAATACCCTTCAGGATGGGCATATATGAAGGGACCGAATAGGTGTAAGTAATATTGAAGATCAATCTCCTCTTTCTTCAATCTTGCAAGTACAGTATATGCACTTAGTCTGGCCCACAATGATCCTATTAAATGTATTGTTCTAATGTAATTCTATGGCCTCGCCCAGTATGCTAGCCTTGGTTCCAATTGCTATTGCCGTCAATCATCCATCCCCGTCTTACCATTCCTGTCCTTTCATCTCTTGTCTTTTCCTCTCGCCTTACCCACTCACACGTGTGTCTTTATGTAATGTCTCAATACAGTTATGTAAAGGGATTTAGATGTGTGTTAGATCTGACACAGGTGGAACAATAATGGAAGAATGTAATAAAGAAAGAGGAATGTTGACAGGAAATAGCTTTGGTCAGGGACACAGACCTGGCTACTCAGACCAAAGGCATTCTAGAATGGGCTCTAAGGCAGATGGTCCCAGAGGGTCTGTATACGTGTGTGTCAGGAGAGATGGAACTGAAAACAGTCTTTCCCAGAGATGGTATGCATTGCTGTTGGAATAGCACCACCTAGTGGTCACCAATGCATCCCTCAACTCCCTCTCTGTCTCTACATGTTTTATTTAACCTTTATTTAAGTAGGCAAGTCAGTTAAGAACAAATTCTTATTTACAATGATAGCCTAGGAACAGTGGGTTAACTGCCTTGTTCAGGGGCAGAACGACAGATTTTTAACTTGTCAGCTCGGGGATTCAATCTAGCTCGGGGATTCGATCTTCTCCCCTTCTGTCTCTTCTTCTCTCTCAATCCCCTTCCCTTCTCCCTCTGTCTATTCTTCTCTCTCTATCCCCTCCCCTTCTCCCTCTGTCTATTCTTCTCTCTCTACCCCTCCCCTCCCCTTCTCCCTCTGTCAATTCTTCTCTCTCTATCCCCTCCCCTTCTCCCCCTCTGTCTCTTCTTCTCTCTCTACCCCTCCCCTTCTCCCTCTCTCTCTTATTCTCTCTCTACCCCTCCCCTTCACCCCATTCTGTCTCTTATTCTCTCTCTACCCCTCCCCTTCACCCCATTCTGTCTCTTATTCTCTCTCTACCCCTCCCCTTCACCCTATTCTGTCTCTTATTCTCTCTCTATCCCTCCCCTTCACCCCATTCTGTCTCTTATTCTCTCTCTACCCCTCCCCTTCACCCCATTCTGTCTCTTATTCTCTCTCTACCCCTCCCCTTCACCCCATTCTGTCTCTTATTCTCTCTCTACCCCTCCCCTTCACCCTATTCTGTCTCTTATTCTCTCTCTATCCCTCCCTTTCACCCCATTCTGTCTCTTATTCTCTCTCTACCCCTCCCCTTCACCCCATTCTGTCTCTTATTCTCTCTCTACCCCTCCCCTTCACCCCATTCTGTCTCTTATTCTCTCTCTACCCCTCCCCTTCACCCCATTCTGTCTCTTATTCTCTCTCTCCCCCCCCCCTTCCCCCCCTTCTGTCTCTTATTCTCTCTCTACCCCTCCCCTTCACCCCATTCTGTCTCTTCTTCTCTCTCTACCCCTCCCCTTCACCCCATTCTGTCTCTTCTTCTCTCTCTACCCCTCCCCTTCACCCCATTCTGTCTCTTCTTCTCTCTCTACCCCCTCACCTTCTCCCCCTCTGTCTTTCTCTCTTTTTTTTCTCTCTCTCACGCACACACTTTTTTTTTCATGATCTATGAAGTAAACCAAAACCCAGCTTTATGCACTGGTACCCAAAATGACCCAGCTGCTACAGTACACACCAGTCAGTCCTCCTGACCTACCATTTGGGAAGCCCTGTGCTAGATTTCTACACTTACATTACCTCTCCAATGGTAGCCTGCAGTACTGTACAGTATCATCTAGAGGGCGCTCTAGACTCACTCTGCACCCTGTCTCAAGTGTCCTGGCTTAGCTGGTGGCCCAGTTCACACTGTAACTGGTTGCACTGGTCAGAACTGGACTGGCTGAATCCTCCCTCCAAACCCTCCCTACAGCTCACCTACCAGGGCTAATGAAGAGAGGCCAGCTGGGTCAAGATTGGAGCACAAGTCGGCCATCAGGACCAGGAGAGAGGTGTTTGGGGGACTGATCAAACCGTGTAGGGATTTAAGGTTTTTACAGATTGTCCTAGTCTCTGTGTCTTCCTGCCCATGAATAGGCTGGCAGGGTGTTGCGGCCAACACACTTCCCCTGCTATACACTGTATTGTACATGGCCAGCAAGGCATTATGGGATAGCGACCCCTCTGTATCTGTGTTGCATAATCAGGATGAGACGGGTTTAAACAGGTGTAAACGGGTGTAAACAGGACCGGGTCAGGTAAATACTGACCATAACCACGAGACACACACACACACACATTTGTTTTACTATCCTTTGATTCCCTTTCAAAATCCTATATTCCCTAACCCTATATAAACCTAACACTAACTTTAACCCCAAACCTAACTCCTCAATCTCAAATTCTAACCCTAACACTAAACCTAACTCCTCAATCTCAAATTCTAACCCTAACACTAAACCTAACTCATCAATCTCAAATTCTAACCCTAACACTAAACCTAACTCCTCAATCTCAAATTCTAACCCTAATACTAAACCTAACTCATCAATCTCAAATTCTAACCCTAACACTAAACCTAACTCCTCAATCTCAAATTCTAACCCTAACACTAAACCTAACTCCTTAATCTCAAATTCTAACCCTAATTCTAACCCTAACACTAAACCTAACTCCTCAATCTCAAATTCTAACCCTAATTCTAACCCTAATTCTAACCCTAACACTAAACCTAACTCCTAAGCTTAAAATAACCTTTATCCTTGTGGGGACTGGCGAAATGTCTCCACTTGTCCGAATTTTCCTTGTCTTACCATCCTTTTGAAAACAAAAACACACACACACGTATGAGCATGCATAACCACACACTCAACAGGACACCTTAGCTCATACACATGAGCTGTATGTACAGGACTACTGACATATACCCATACTATAGGAAACACACAAAATCACCCCCTTGCGACCGCCACTGTAATCTGTGACAAGATGTGTCTCTTTAGCACACCGTAGGTAAACCTGTATGAAATTCCCTATTGGTGAGTTGAGTCAGGGTCACTATGTTCTAATCTACCACACCCAACTGCACCGAGGCACAGTGGCTAGGCCCAAAACCATTGCTAGATACAATCTGTGCTCTACTATGTTCACATCTTCATACCAGCTGCTCAGAGCCTCCTTTATGGATCCAGTTTTTCATAGTGGGCATTGAAAACGTATTATTCACTTCAGAAGGTCGCGCCTATTCAATTCCATATCACCCGCCAGAGAATGGGACTGAGCAGTCAGCCTGTGTTTTCTTGTTGGTGGTGTTTCTCTGGTCTTGCTGTTTGGGTCGACCATTAGAACCATGGCTGCCCCTCGTCCTTCAGTCATAAAGCCTCTATTAATAATCTGCCCAGTGGTTTATGTAACTCCTAGCCAGCCCATTGATGGGAGATGAGGGGCTGGGGAGCCTGTTCTCAATGGGGAGGATATTGTTTGGATGGCCCTGAGATTGGGTCTCCTCTCCTAGGGGCTTGAGGACCAAACAAAGCTTTCACTCTTCTCCCTTTATGTAACCTCCAACACACACACACCCATCCCAACAACTTATAACCTATCCACATGGTGGGGGGTTTATGGATCTCAGTCTACCTCTCACTCTTTTTTCTGATTGTTCTCCCTTTCCCTCACTCTCCCTCTCTTTCTCCCTATCCTTCTCTTTCGTAGTTGTCCTCTATCCCCTCACTCCCTCCCAATCTCTATTTATTTTACATGTTCTTAATTTTTCATGTTCTTTCTGCACTTCTTTCTTTCTCCCTTCCTTCTTCTCAGTCCAGGGCCTGTAACTGTTCTGTCTGTGTTGTCCCTGGGTTTCTCTTTCTGGCATGTTCCACCCTGGCAGCTGTTCAGGACTTGCTTCTCTCTTTGGAATCAGAATGAGGAAGATGATCATTGTAGGTTGTGGTTGTGTTTCCTGGCTGAGGGCAGTCCTCTGGATTTCACATGCCCCAGAGCCTTCTATTCTGGAAAACATAACCTTGTACTCTGGAATCCAGAGCCTCTGCTATATGCTGGAAGCATCCTCTGTGTCATGACACTGTGGTGATATTATAGCCTGTGACAAATACATTTGGCTTCCTTTTCCAAATGAATGAAATCCAAATGAGTATCCAACCTAAATCAGTCAGATGATTTCATGTTTTGCTCTGGTCTATTCAAATATTATTCTAGCTCAGCTTGTCTTAACACATACATTTTCATTCACTATGTGTGTGTGTCCAAATGGGTCAATGTTGTGGCTGCTGGATAAATATCCCAAAAGCCCATTAAATGAGACAGGGCTAAGGCTTATGGGAACAATGGCTAGCTATAGAATTAGGTTTTGTTTCTCCCTGGCCTGACAAACACACACACCTACAACCTGTCGACAAAACAGTCCATTAAACACACCTCTGTGTTTAGGGGGTAATTCTACTGTAGCAGAATGATGCTGACTCAGATTTAACACTTTAACATGTATGCAAACAAAAAACAATGATTGCTAAGTTAAACCAACTACACAAGCACAAGGACCACTTTTAACAATTTCTGCTGAAAGTTTACAAAGACACATTTACTTGAAAAAAAAAAAATTGGTAACAGAATGACGACACAAACAGTACAAACACAAAGTCATTCTGTTACCAAACTTTGCATCTGCACTGTTCTTCATGTGTTCCCTACCATCCCACTGTAAGGCCCTATTGGTTTGTGGCAGTAAACTCTCTTTGTCAGCAGTATCTGTATCTCATTGTCCCAGTCCGGCTCCGGGTTGACGTTAACCAAATACACAGATCTAGGATCAGATTTCCCTCCCCCAATCTCAACCTTATCTGTTCAGGGGGAATTATATCTGATTCTGTGTCAATGGTTAGGGGAAACTTCACCCACTCCCATTCATGCAGCACCTGAGGGAGGTGTCCCATAGTGACTGCTTCAGGAGCACTGACGCTATACGCTTCACCGAGGTGACATAGCTACTCTGCCATTTATGGTAGTGCCACCAAGGAATGTCACTAAAGAATGTCCTGTCTTGTGGATTATCTTTTTAATGCCTTTGGCTTGTTTTACAGAATGACTAAATCATTCCTGAGTCACTCAAAAGACTTGGATATTCCCTGGGTTACATTGATAGCTGCTCAAGTAGCTTGGTCTCCTAAGAGACAGACCTGGGACTGCAACGGCACTCAATTCAGCGGTGGAGAATGTATGTGATGTCAGCTCTGAAAGCATCTGGAAACCAGTTAGGTCAGTCAGACTCCAGAACTGGTCTTTCACTGAGTGATGGATTGACACATATTAATGAGAAAAGACTAGAAAGCATTTCTGTTAGGATGTTTGTTTGATTGTTCTGTATCACGTGTATGTGATCACGTTCCTCATTGTCTTTTCATATTGTGTGTGTGTGGGGGGGGGGGGCTTAAAATACCCGTAAGTCCCCACAAGGATATTAAAAACAAGAAAAGTATACCTTGTGGGGACATTTCCCACATCCCGATGAGGACAAAGGCTATTTTAAGCTTGGGGGTTAGGTTTAGGGTTAGTGTTAGAATTAGAATTAAGGTTAGGGTAAGGGGTTAGGTTTAGGGTTAGTGTTAGAATTAGAATTAAGGTTAGGGTAAGGGGTTAGGTTTAGGGTTTGGGTTAAGGTTAGGGTTAGGGTAAGGGTAAGGGTAAGGGTTAGGTTTAGGGTTTGGGTTAGGGTTAGGTTTATGTTAGGTGTTAGGGAAATGAGGAATTTTAATGGAAATACATTTTAGGTCCCCACGAGGATAGAAGAACATAACTAGGTGTGTGTGTGTGTGTGTGTGTGTGTGTGTGTGTGTGTGTGTGTGTGTGTGTGTGTGTGTGTGTGTGTGTGTGTGTGTGTGTGTGTGTGTGTGTGTGTGCGGTTGTGTGTTTGCGGGCGTAAGTATGTGTTTATGTATGTTTAAGTAGGCCTTTTGTACCAGGCCAGCTCACCTTGTTTGACTGAGGAGATAACACCTGTTCTGTAATGATGTTGAACAGCACTTGGGCAATTCCACGGTAACGGAATTATTATTTCAGATTTTTCCCTTTCAAGTGTATTCCAACCAAAAACCATTGATTTCAAAGTTATAACAAACCATACAACTCTATGCACTTGAACTACTTTGAAAAATTTACACAGGACATTTCACAAAAACACATTTATGGGAAGAACTGTGCAGATACAAAGTTTGGTCCTCCTCAGTTTTTTATGCGACCACGTTTTACAAAAACTCCTAAATACCTGCTCAAAATTAAGATTCAAAGATGTCGGTAGAAAGAATGGGGTGTGACATGACACCTTGAGTTTAAAAAAAAATATTTTGGTTATTGAACTACAGTATGTGAAGTGGATTTACATTCGGTAATGGAATTACGGTAACGGAATTACATCATGGATCCCTGATCTGTACTAAGCAGAAATGCATAATTATGAATATCATTCTGTTCATGGCGATTTATCCTAAATAGATACACAAAGGTAGAAATATGCAATATACTTATTTTGCATATTTGGGTATTTGTCACGTTCCTGACCTGTTTTCTGTTGTTTGGTATGTGTTTATTGGTCAGGGCGTGAGTTTTGGGTGGGCAGTCTATGTTTTCTGTTTCTATGTTGGTTTTGGGTTGCCTGGTATGGCTCTCAATTAGAGGCAGGTGTTTGACGTTTCCTCTGATTGAGAGTCATATTAAGGTAGGTTGTTCTCACTGTTTGTTTGTGGGTGATTGTCTTCCGTGTCAGTAGATGTTACCACACGGGACTGTTTCGGTTTGTCTGTTCCTGTTCGTGTGTTCTTCGTTTCATGTAAGTTCGTAGTTTAGGTCTGTTTAGTTCGTTTTGTTATTTTGTATTTCTAAGTGTTATTTCGTGTTTCGTCGTTTTGTTTAATAAATCATTATGAATTCACACCCCGCTGCACTTTGGTCCAATCCTTGCTACTCCTCTTCGGATGAAGAGAAGGAGGAAGCCCGTTACAGAATCACCCACCAAACCCGGATCAAGCAGCGGGTTAACGGACAGCGCACGAAGCAGGATTTCTGGTCTTGGGAGGAGATCATGGAAGGAAAAGGACCATGGGCTAAAGTTGAAGTTAATCGCCGCCCATGGGAACAGCTGGAGGCAGCTCGGAGAGCGGAGGAAACCGGAGAGAGGAACCGGCGTTATGAGGGGACGCGTCTAGCACGGAAGCCCGAAAAGCCCGCAAGTACAACCCAAAAATTTCTTGGGGGGGGGCTAAGAGGTAGTGGGTCTAGGGCAGGTAGGAGACCTGCGCCCACTTCCCAGGCTAACCGTGGAGAGCGGGAGTACGGGCAGACACCGTGTTACGCAGTAGAGCGCACGGTGTCTCCTGTACGTGTGCATAGCCCGGTGCGGGTTATTCCACCTCCCCGCACTGGTAGGGCTAGATTGAGCATCGAGCCAAGTGCCATGAAGCCGGCTCTACATATCTGGCCACCAGTACGTCTCCTTGGGCCGGCTTACATGGCACCAGCCTTACGCATGGTGTCCCCGGTTCGCCTACATAGCCCGGTGCGGGTTATTCCACCTCCCCGCACTGGTCAGGCGACGGGGAGCATACAACCAGGTAAGGTTGGGCAGGTTCAGTGTTCAAGGGAGCCAGTACGCCTACACGGTCCGGTATATCCGGCGCCACCTTCCCGCCCCAGCTCAGTACCACCAGTGCCTACACCACGCACCAGGCTTCCAGTGCGTCTCCAGAGTCCTGTTCCTCCTCCACGCACTCTTCCTGTGGTGCGTGTCTCAAGCTCAGTGCCTCCAGTTTCGGCACCACGCAGCAAGCCTCCTGTGCGTCTCCAGAGCCCTGTACGCACTGTTCCCTCTCCCCGCACTCGCCCTGAGGTGCGTGCCCTCAGCCCGGTACCTCCAGTTCCGGTACCACGCACCAGGCCTATAGTGCGCATCGAGATTCCAGTGTGCCCTGTTCCTGCTCCCCGCACTAGCCTTGAGGTGCGTGTCTCCAGTCCGGTACCACCAGTTCCGGCACCACGCACCAGGCCTACTGTGCGCCTCAGCGGGTCAGAGTCGGCCGTCTGCCCAACGCCTTCTGCACTGCCTGTCTGCCCAGCTCCGTCTGAGCCATCCGTCTGCCCAGCTCCGTCTGAGCCATCCGTCTGCCCAGTGCCGTCTGAGCCATCCGTCTGCCCAGTGCCGTCTGAGCCATCCGTCTGCCCAGCGCCTTCTGAGCCATCCGTCTGCCCAGCGCCTTCTGAGCCATCCATCTGCCCAGCGCCTTCTGAGCCATCCGTCTGCCCAGCGCCTTCTGAGCCATCCGTCTGCCCAGCGCCTTCTGAGCCATCCGTCTGCCACGAGCCATTAGAGCCGCCAGTCTGTCCCGAGCCATTAGAGCCGTCCGTCAGTCAGGAGCCGCTAGAGCCGTCCGTCAGTCAGGAGCCGCTAGAGCCGCCAGCCAGTCAGGAGCCGCCAGAGCCGCCAGCCAGTCAGGAGCCGCCAGAGCCGCCAGCCAGTCAGGAGCCGCCAGAGCCGCCAGCCAGTCAGGAGCCGCCAGAGCCGCCAGCCAGTCAGGAGCCGCCAGAGCCGCCAGCCAGTCAGGAGCCGCCAGAGCCGCCAGCCAGTCAGGAGCCGCCAGAGCCGCCAGCCAGTCAGGAGCCGCCAGAGCCGCCAGCCAGTCAGGAGCTGCCAGAGCCGCCAGCCAGTCAGGAGCTGCCAGATCCGCCAGCCAGTCAGGAGCTGCCAGATCCGCCAGCCAGTCAGGAGCTGCCAGAACCGCCAGCCAGTCAGGAGCTGCCAGAGCTGCCCTACAGTCATGAGCTGCCCTACAGTCATGAGCTGCCCTACAGTCATGAGCTGCCCTTCAGTCATGAGCTGCCCTACAGTCATGAGCTGCCCTACAGTCATGAGCTGCCCTCCAGTCATGAGCTGCCCTCCAGTCATGAGCTGCCCTCCAGTCATGAGCTGCCCTCCAGTCATGAGCTGCCCTCCAGTCATGAGCTGCCCTCCAGTCATGAGCTGCCACTCAGTCCGGAGCTGCCACTCAGTCCGGAGCTGCCACTCAGTCCGGAGCTGCCACTCAGTCCGGAGCTGCCACCCAGTCCGGAGCTGCCACCCAGTCCGGAGCTGCCACCCAGTCCGGAGCTGCCACCCAGTCCGGAGCTGCCATTAGTACAGAGTTGTCCCTCTGTCCTAAGCTACCTCTCTGTCCGGAGCTACCTCTCTGTCCGGAGCTACCTCTCTGTCCTGAGCTACCTCTCTGTCCTGAGCTACCTCTCTGTCCTGAGCTACCTCTCTGTCCTGAGCTACCTCTCTGTCCTGAGCTGTCTCCTCTATGTAGGAGGGGCCTTAGTGAAGGTTCCTGGACCATGGTCGGGGGCGAGGGTCGCCACTCAAAGGACGCTAAGGAGGGGGACAAAGACAGTGGTGGAGTGGTGTCCTCGTCCACCGCCGGAGCCGCCACCGCGGACAGATGCCCACCCAGACCCTCCCCTTGAGTTGTAGGGGTGCGCCCGGAGTTCGCACCTTGAGGGGGGGGTTCTGTCACGTTCCTGACCTGTTTTCTGTTGTTTGGTATGTGTTTATTGGTCAGGGCGTGAGTTTTGGGTGGGCAGTCTATGTTTTCTGTTTCTATGTTGGTTTTGGGTTGCCTGGTATGGCTCTCAATTAGAGGCAGGTGTTTGACGTTTCCTCTGATTGAGAGTCATATTAAGGTAGGTTGTTCTCACTGTTTGTTTGTGGGTGATTGTCTTCCGTGTCAGTAGATGTTACCACACGGGACTGTTTCGGTTTGTCTGTTCCTGTTCGTGTGTTCTTCGTTTCATGTAAGTTCGTAGTTTAGGTCTGTTTAGTTCGTTTTGTTATTTTGTATTTCTAAGTGTTATTTCGTGTTTCGTCGTTTTGTTTAATAAATCATTATGAATTCACACCCCGCTGCACTTTGGTCCAATCCTTGCTACTCCTCTTCGGATGAAGAGAAGGAGGAAGCCCGTTACAGTATTATTCTACATACTGGCTATTACTGTAATGAGCTTCGCCCCAAACAAGACCACATTTGGTTGGTTTGGTCCAGAACAAATCTGAAACAATCATAGACATCTATGTTTCATAAGTTTGAACATCACAGTAAAGCACAGGAGAGTACAGTAGAGTAAGTAAGGTAAAGTAGATATGTTCAGTAGAGTATAATACAGTACATTATACTGTACTCTACTCTAATATGTCCTACTCCACTTTTCTGACTTTTCTTTACTCTACTTTTGTGACTGTTGTCACACCCTTGCTTTGACCACCAGATGACAGAAAGAGAAAGAAAACAGTTATGAGCTGAACATAACAGTATGCCAGTGGAAGGGAGGACAGTAGCAGGTGACCCAACTGTGGTTTGGGATGACTATGATTTCCCATTGTAGCCAATTTAACTGCAGTAATTTTCTGTAATTCCGTTATCGATTTGGTTACAGAGTTTTAATCACTTAATAATTCATAAACAAATCTGATATCAGTAAAAACACTACAACTATTTGGTAGGTCTACCTTTACTTTTTAGTTCTGTGAACTTTCCGTATCCTCCCTCATCCTCCCTTAAGAAATTTGAAAATATCTTAAGTATATGTGGGTTTTTGGTAATGGAATTACAAGGCACAAGGCAACATTTCTTAAATTTACAGAAGGCAAATAGTTTCTCCAAAACAAAGTATAAGTGTTGATATTAGTTGGCAGGGGTCTTCCACATTTATTGTGTTTTGATTTATTTCTAATAACTGTTAAGACTTTTTCTGGTAGGTGTTTTATAAGACCCCTTTTCCATCTGTTTGACCAGAAATCAAAGCATTTGCTTATTCCACATTTTTAGGGTGGAAAATTGTTGAAAAAAATGTATATGCCTTAATAAAAAAGTCAAACAAATAATCTCTTAGCTTTCATTTGACACCCAATTTGACATGCTCCTATAAACTTCACATGTTGGTGCTCATGGGTCCTTTTACATGGAAATGCACCACTTCAGAGGCTAGAATGAATGGTCGTCGTTGACAGTGGATAGCAGATAAAGAGAATATTGCTTTAGTTATGGGTAGTTTGACAATAGGCCTGTCTGTGTCTTTGGTAATAGTGCAGGGGGGTTGATTTATAAGCCTGCAGCAGCCATGTGCCCACTTTCATTCATTACACAACACACACACACACACACACACACACACACACACTCCCAGAACCCTCAGAATAACTGAGGCCTACTCTTATGTAAGCTGCCTTTCCCCTAAACTCTAGCCTCTCTCTCTCTCTCTGGGTGTGGGTCTCTCCATTCCCTTCCTTCCTCCCTCCCCACAGTCCCTCATTAAAGCCTTTTATTCATCCCCCTGCCCTCCCTTCTCCTTCTCTCTCCATCCTCCTCTCCCTCCCTCAATTCATTTCTGTACAGAGGCTCTTTGGCAGCCCCCCTCCTACTTCGCTTCTCCCCCTAATTGGTTGTGAGCAGTTGGTATACAAACACACACACACACATACACTTCTGCATTACGGTCTTGTTGGTCATATGACTGTATAATCTGAAAAGGGGTTTATGGTGTAGCTGTTTTTCAGATAAAACTGATTATGTTTCCTCAGATAGAAAACCTAGTCAGCCTTAATCAAATGAACAACACTGGTTTTGTTTAGGACTGTGACATCATGTTTTCTACAGTATGTGGAATGTGGATGTGTGGTGAGTGACATCAGGCCCAGTGGCAGTAGCCAGTAGGAACAGAGATGAGATCATATGCTTCTGATGCAAGGCTAATTGGGATTTTAGGCAGATGATTCGCTAAGAGATGTGTTAAAATGAAAGCAGGGCATTCTGACTGTGAGAGTTGATTGGCTGAGAGTTTAGTTTAATCAAAGCTCATTGGTCGTGGTATGCAGGCTATGTGAGGTAGTTGTTTTCAGTGTGCTTGCCGTCAGTGCTCATTGGCTGTGACATTGAAGCTGTGGAAGATAATTGGCTCAGGCTTGACAGTTTGTTTCTACCCTTATGAGATGTTTTCTCCATCAGATAGCCAACTGCGGAATTTCACTGGCCCATAAACTGTCAGAATAAAATACTTTCCCTCTTCCCCCTTCCCTGTTCGCTCGCTCCCCCTCTCGCTTCCCTCTCTCCCTCCCTCTTGTTCTTTCGCTCACACACACAGTGACAGCTCCTGGAGGGCTCTTTTCTCCTCCCTGCTCCCTCGATCCCCTCACATCCGTCCTCAGGGTCTGTCTTTCTCTCTTTTTCTCCCTCAGTAGATTTTACACCCTGTGGACTCTGTGAAAACTTAACCCTGCGTTCAAACTGCAGTCAACTCTTCCTTCGGTTAACCCTACGTTCAATCTTCTGTCAGTCCTTCCTTCAGTTAACCCTGCGTTGAAACTGCAGTCAACTTTATTCAGTTCAACTGTCACTTCTTGTCATTCCGAGCCTTCATCAGGACCACCCGACGCTGCGAGAAGTACTTGTTCTTCCAGGAGCGCTGTGCCCTTTGGTGTTGTGTCCGCTGAAGCATGTGTGTGTGTGCTCCATAGGCTTGGCGTTAGCTGGACTTCTCTCCTCTCTGTAGGGTGTGTGATCAGTGAAGCATGAATTCAGCAGAGCTGCTGCTCTATCAGTCTCTCAGGCTGCCAGCAGGACAGGCTGATAGCAGGACAGGCTGATAGCAGGGTCTCCTAGGGCTGTGGACTCCGTGGTGACTGTGGTCTCTGGATTTCGGTCTCTGTCTGAAAGTGGGGTCTGGTGTTGGATGGGCTGGTTGAACAGTGGACTCTGCTTCTGAACAATGCCCTGTGCTGGACAGTGGACTCTGCCTCAGTGGATCAGCCTTGATACATTCCTTTGGCTTCTACAGTGGTTATTCACAGACTTTGTCTAGTGGACCTTAGACCCTCTTTTTTATTCCCTGTGTGAAGTGGACTTTGTTCCAAGAGGACCAGTCAGTGAGTCTGTCCAATGTGATGAGAACACCCTTGGCTCAGTACTCCTCCTCCTGGCTGTAGCCATCTCCTATGGGCCAAACTGATACCTCCCTTCCCTCTGAGGTGTCAATGAGGCTGTGTGAGGCTCCATGCACCCCCCCATCATGGAGGTCATCTTCAACCTGATAACTGCTGACCCCTCTCCACCTCCTTCCCCCACAACCGTGAGTCTCCATCTGTATACAGCGTGTGCCTGTGTGTGTGTTCATCTATGTTGGACCTCACAGCATGTGCACGTACATCTCTAAATGTTGTCGTTCATTATATATGCATGTGTTCACATCCATGTGGGTATCCCTCCAAATACAGCGTCTATGAGTGTTAATGTGTCTACAATGTGTCAAAATGTCCTTGCATTACATGAACCAGTACATACCCATGTTGAAATCCTAACAGCGCATTTGATTTAAAAGCTGTGAGTTGCGGTAAGAGACCAGAGGCCTGTACTGAGAGGCTTTGAGAGGACGTCATGGGGACTGAAAGCCTGTGTTGTGATGCCTGGGCTGGGGAAAGCCATAACGTTTCAACAGGCTCCCAGTTTAGTTTAGTTTAGTCTTGTGTGTTTTTTTTCCTGTTGGAAGTGGACACAACAGGCTTTTCTCCCAGACCCTCTGAATTCCTCCACACAACAAAAGTCAAAAGTTAGCTGCTGGCGAGCTTGGTGGGTGTGTGTGTGTAAATCACTGCATGCCCAGCGTCACACAGAGTTATGTAATTGTCCCTAGCTATTGAATGGACCTCATTGTTGTTCGATTGGAACCCCTTAAAGGCACAAAAAAACGGATTTCCATTAAAAACTGGCCTTCCTAAATATCAGAGCTGCTTAATTTGGCAGGGCTGGGTGGGAACTGAGACCATCAGGAAAGAAGAGCAGAGAAGGAAAAAGGGAAGAAAAGAGCAAGGAGAGTATACATTTGGAAGAAGAGCAGAAGAGGGATGAAGAGAGGAGAAGGGAAGAGAGGAGGAGAGTCATGAAGACTGGGGGACTGGAGAACAGGAGAGGAGAGGAGAGGCATTGGGAACTTGTGTTGATGAGTTTGGCTTGCACTGCTCTAGAGAGGGTAATTCCAGATCCTTAGCCCAATACAGTGTCTCCCAGTCTGCCAACTCATAGTGAGCTATGCAGTAAGATCTCCCTAGTCCTAGAATAGCCCTACACTGTAAGGTCTGCTGTGTACATTCTACTGCTAAATCATTTATTAAGATCATTTTGACATGGAACTCACATGCTCTGATGTTCTAGCTAGGCTTAATTCAGGTGTCCTGAGGTCTTGCCACACTCACACACTCACTCTCACACACACACATCAGTCTTGTCACTCTAATCAGTCCTATCAGATCTGTGATCTCTCTGAGTCAAGAGTAGACCCACATTCACAGAACATGGACAAACTTTCCTTACCCTGTGAAGGTTTCATTGAATCTTATCAATTTTTGAGAAAGAAAGCCGATATGACAGAGGTTGAGTGAATACTGTTCTTGTGAATCCTTTGTGTCTCTGTAACTCTTTTGGGCTGTTTACCAGAACAGTTAGGAGGACAGAGTTTATTTGTTGTGTAGTGGTTGGTGTCATGACTGAGTGATCAAGTTTCAGCTGGATTAATCATACTGTAATTAAAGATGGGTTTCTATGGCAACCCATAGGATTATGTTCATTTCCCAGGGTTATCAGATGCAAACATGTTGAATGAAGAAGTGCCAGAATTTCTCATTAGCACACACGAACATATGGACATAAAAACGGCCAAATATGGGAAGCAAGGCTAAAGAACGTGGAAATGTAATGCGAGGTAAAGACCACCTCTCAGTATAAAAGACCACAGGCCTCATTTATCAACCGTGCGTAGGCTCAAATCTGTGCTGAAACTATTTCCACGCGGATTTATCAATATGAATGTTTGCTTGAGAGTGTGCTTAAATTTACTGAAATCCATTACTTTGCGAAGGCACAGTGCCAAGTGGTGGGAAAGGGAACTGCTTGTCAAACGTACCATAGTGAATGGGGAAAATATATGTTGAAATTGTAATAATAATTACAATAATATATATATTTTTTAAGCGATTTCATTATATTTCCATTGTGATTTCATGCAACATATCTTGACAGGTTATATCATTTAATTTGACCACTTCCGTGCATTTGTTACAATAATAATCCATATAAAGTGCAGTAATTTGTTAAATTAGAGGCACTTGTGAAAGTGAAACCATTGAAATGCTATAAAAGACTGAGATAATGGGAAATCAAATGAGATGAGGTGGCTGATCTTGCTCTGTTGAAATATTTGGCATTTAACAGAGATGGTTGATCTTGCTCTGTTTTGGCAATTCACAGAGAGCCCGTTTTTAGAGACAGGTGGGACTTTTTTTTGCAGAAGGTACAGATTGGCTCATCAGATATCGTTTCCAAAACCAATCTTATAGGATTTTTTGCGAGGATTTAAGACCTACTTTAGAAAGGCACATGTCATTCCGGTGCACATCCAAGTGCTATCAACCATTTTTGGCAAAGGGCACTTTGATCGGCATCTCACAGCCCTCGATAAGCCAATGTTTTGGATGCAATCATCAGCAAAATGAACAGTTACATACAATTTCCATACACCATCGCACAACAGGTTGAAGTCTAGTTTTTTTTGCCATTCATGGGTTCCCAAATACAAATGGAGCAATGATAGGTTATGTGATGCGCAAAAGACACTGCTGAATGTGGTGGTCAGGTGGAAGGCACGACTCGTTCATCCTGCAGAACACCAATGATGGCCTATAGGCCTACACTCTTAGAAAAAAGGAGCTATCTAGAACCTTAAAGGGTTATTTGGCTGTCCCCATAGGATAACCATTTGAAGAACATTATTTGGTTCCAAGTAGAACACTTTAGGTTCCATGTAGAATCCTTTTTGGTTCCATGCAGAACCCTTTCCACAGAGGGTTCTACCTGGAACTAAAAAGAGTTCTACATGGAGCCAAAAAAAGGTTACATGGAGCCAAAAAAAAGCTGAATAAACCTTTTGGAACCTTTTTTTCTAAGAGTGTACAGGAGGGAGTTGTTGAGGATGGATGGCTTATTGGTGAGTGTTGCCTACTCATTTGAGGTATATTTACCATTGCTAAAGCAACTTGAATTCTTCTAATGGTCCTCTCTTTGTAGCTATGTTTGATTTTTACTGGTCAAGCCACAACTGAGCGAGCCAAATAAAACCTTTTGGTTGTATTCAATCTCTGACACTAGCACCTCTATTTAAGTCTCTGAAAAGGTTTTTTCTTGGCTTTTTTTGGTTGCACCATTGTATTTCATGGTATGGTGTTGTATATTCCCACAGGCTTTAAAGGGATGATTTTGACCATATATGGTTAATTAGAGGTGTTTTGGAATTAAAATAGTCAAGGTTGTGGACAAGAACTGAGGCTGAGAACAATTGTTATTTATCAATGGTTATCTCCTACTGGTGTGCGTATGATGCTTGTAGGATTGTTTAATAAATCACACTTTTTCATTGTGTACTAACGTTCTAAATTAAATATGCAATATTGATAAATGAGGCCCCAGATGAGTAAATATCTGACATGGGGTGGATCTGGAGATGGACTGTCACGTCGGCATCTCTCTGTTGGCTGGGCTCCCCACTTGTGCCATCAAACCCTTGGAACTTATCCAGAACGCCGCAGGCTGCCTGGTGTTCAACCTTCTTCAAGACCCTGGTGCTTGGCTACAGAGCAGCAAGGGGAACTGCCCCTCACTACCGTCAGGCTATGCTCAAACACTACATCCCAACCCGGGTACTCTGTTCTGCCACCTCTGGTCTCTTGGCCGCCCCACCCCTATGGGAGGTCAGCTTCCACTTCGCCTAGTCAAAGGTGTGATATGTGGTTGTCCCACCTAGTTATCTTTAGATGGAATGCACTAATTGTAAGTCACTCTGGATAAGAGCGTCTGCTAAAGATGTAAATGACCCAGAAGCCATTAGGGGTCTTTCCTGGTGTCCATCAGGCAGGTCAACCAGATACTAGTGAGATTAGTGTTCATCTGTGGGGCGGGGGTCCACCCAAACCTTCCCCCAGCCTCCCTAACAGGGTGTGCCTGTTTGTCCAGGGACTGGTTGGTTGTGTAACAGCTACTGATCCAGGCAAAGCCGGTTAGCACCCTAAGAAACCAAGACTGGTTTACCAAGATCCACCACAGGCCTGGGAAATGGCATAATCCTACACACACACACACACACACACACACACACACACACACACACACACACACACACACACACACACACACACACACACACACACTTACAACACTAATGTTTATAAAACACACACCGCACGCGGTAGGACCACATACAGGTCAGGACCGTCTCTTACAGTAAGTGGTTCACTGGTGGGGTCATCCTCCTGTTATATAAGTAGTCCTGTCATCTTTCCTCTGCCCTCTCTCACCTCTCCTCTCATCACCACTTACTCTTCTCCTCTCTTTATTCCCCTTCTCAAACCTCCCCTATTACACTTATATACACAAAGACACGTTCCTATCAACATTTCTGATTCCGATCTGTGATGTGGTGGGTTCTGGGAGATTGAATTTAAGCATGTTTAGTTGAAGTCTAGATGTGTAGAGAAAGTGATTCAGGTGTAGATCTTGCATAATCATGTGAATGTGAAATCCTTGTTAAGCTATGGATATGAAGTTGGGTTTTCTTCTGTTATGTTTAGCACTGGGTCATGAGGCTTGAATAAATATCAGTTATGAAATTGTACTGCATATATATATTTAGAATAAACAGTATTACAGCATGACTTTGGCCAACTTTACACCTGGGCTTAAACTGTTTGGAATGTCAACATTGTTGACCTAGAATGAAGCCACAAGACTAGTCTATCTCTCTCTCTCTCTCTCTCTCTCTCTCTCTCTCTCTCTCTCTCTCTCTCTCTCTCTCTCTCTCTCTCTCTCTCTCTCTCTCTCTCTCTCTCTCTCCTCTCTATTTAGCAGTCAGGTCATTGAGTGTGCGTGTGGGTTTGAGTAATTAACAGAGTTTTACCTTAGTTACTGTACAATGTTTCATTTCCACTGAGAGCCTGGGGGAATCCTGTGTTCTCTCCTTGGGTTTCCCTCACAATCTCACATGCAGCGAAGGTACAATGATCTTCTGGGGTCACCTTACTGTATGCTCTGATAAGTGTGATACATGCACTAAACTTGAGCCTGCAGATGGCCAGAGACATTACACACTCTTAGAAAAAAGGTGCTTTCAAGAACCTTAAAGGGTTCTTTGGCTGTCCCCATAAGTGAACCCTTTGAAAACCCTTTTTGTTTGCAGGTACAACCCTTTTGGGTTCCATGTAGAACCCCTTTTACAGAGGGTTCTACATGGAACCAAACAGGGTTCTATCTGGAACCCAAAAGGGTTCTTCTATGGGGACAGCGGAAGAACCCTTTTGGAACCCTTTTTTCTAAGCGTGCAGATAATGCACGTGAAATGGGGAACTGCAATTCACTTAGATTTTTGCACTTACCCACTTACTGGTATGTGCACTGATAAGGAATCGACTTATGGCTGACGAGTTAGTTAGGCCAGGGGTACAGGGAATAAATAGGTCCAATGTATGACACACATACTCTATATCACACCATATCATGTACAGTATATCATATTGGAACCTATGATGCAGTCAGGGATAAAATTTGCACTATAATCTGAACTGTATGTGCTGTGTGCATGTGTACTGTATACAGACAGAGATATACTCCGTCTAGGTGTAAACAGTAAGGTGTGCTCGTCACAGTTGTATTGAGTTTGGAGTGAGTATATTTTCTCAGTGGCCAAGTACATCTATCTAGCTCTCTCTTTCTCTTTTTCACTCTCTTTCTCTCTCTCCCTTCCTTCCGCTCTCTGAGGAGATGTTGGCTCAGACTCGGATCATATCTAAATGACTGAACTTCACACTCCAGATTAGTTTCATAACCTTTTACCCCTAGCTTCTGTGGATCAGATGGAACACTGTCACCATGGTAATGTGTTCTGAGTTGGTGTGGATCTCTAGGGCATTTGGAGGAATCTGCTTTTATAAAGCCCTTATTAGAGTCTGTCCTCCCTTCTAGCTCATAAATTGTTTATCAAGATAAAATGTAGGTCATACTCCGATAGAGGAGATGGGCATTATGGAATAATGACAGATTATCATGCTCCTCTTGCTGGTGTGTGTGTGTGTGTGTGTGTGTGTGTGTGTGTGTGTGTGTGTGTGTGTGTGTGTGTGTGTGTGTGTGTGTGTGTGTGTGTGTGTGTGTGTGTGTGTGTGTGTGTGTGTGTGTGTGTGTGTGTGAGAGAGAGAGAGAGCCCCGTGCGTTCTTGCATCTGTACCACCTATATAGTTTTGCTTAGTGTGCATTTTTGGCCAGGTTTATGGGAGTGGATGGATTACCCCTGTGCCAGTCTGTGAGTGTCTCTGAGCTCCTCCTTATCACAGGGAAGCTTGTATCGCTGCGTTGCTTTGCAGGGAACTCTAGGTTCACTGTGGTCAGGTGACTCAACCATTGCTTGGCCTCGCTCCTTTATATATGCAGAGTTAGCAGCCAGATAGTTATTTTAGAGGGCCGTTTCCAAGGCCACAATTAACCCGTGTCATCATGTCTTTGATCTCACTTCTGCAGTTAAAGATATGTAGCCTAGTCTTATCATTGATGGCGCACTAGTAGCCTATTGTATGGGGGGGGGCACTGTACTGAGAGGTATATGATAAGCTTGGGCCTCGTGATCATATTCCAGGTGGCTGAGAATGATGAGTGGAGTAGTTGTTGAGATGCAGCAGTGACCATGATGTAGCGTCAATAGTGTTCATAATGGATATTGGACAAACGGATGATCTAGATAAAGGCCTATGGTTTCTCAACAGAACACATCAAGTAAGTATATGCGTTATTGTAACCTTGACTTGTAAAATTCCCCTACCCAGGTCACTAGTCAACGTCTAACAACAAGTAGATATGTGGTGTTAAATGTAACATTCCATGACATTGCTGCCCTACTCTACGCACACGGCAGAAAAGCGTTCTCTGATTCATATCCTTGTCAGTCGGTGGCGTGACTCAATTGGGACTTTTCACTTCAGCTCAGGGCCGGCTCCAGGCATAAGCGACAATAAGCTTAGGAACTCAGTCGGGGTCTCAACTTACAGTTGAGCGTTAGAATAGTAGAATACACAGGGTGCAAGTTCAAAATGTGGTTGTGCATCAGCAGTTTTTCTCTTGTTTTGTCAGTCACTGACAATCACTCAATTAGCCATGTCAGCTAACAATTTTTACATTGGTAAGTTAGTCTAGCCAGTTATCTAAACTTGTAGTAATCATGGCCGAATACTGAGCGGGCACGCATGGCATGTGCCCAGGGGCCTTGACCTCCAGGGGGCTCTCATTGATTTTGTAAGTCACTCTCACTCAGATATCATTAACATGGCATAAGTCATTGCAAAATGGTTAGAATTAGCTTTAAAACTGAGAAATTGAAAAATTGCCCCATGGCAAAATGAGTAGAATTTCTGTCCTCCTAATAACATGCTTGTTTTCTTCTTGGGCCATTAAGTACTCATCATAAGATTTATAATTGGTTTAGTTACCTATCTGAGTAATCACGACATAGAGGCTGCTGAAGGCCTATGGCAGGGATCATCAACTAGATTCAGCTGCGGGTTTATTTTTTCTTGGCCTGGGGGCCAGCAAATAATTTGTAGACTGCAGATTGACTGCAAGAAGCTCAAACAGATATAATATTTGACTAAAACAAAATTATTTCAAATCTTGCTTACATTTGTATATGATCACATATATCTTTCACTATTATGTGTGAGAAAACTTTGGAACAGATTTCCTAAATGGAAATCACTTGAGCTAATTTGCTGGTGTTTTTTATGACCAACTATTATTATTATAATTATTATTTCCAGAAAACTTGGGGGGACAAATAAAATCCTTGCCAGTTAGGGAACCATGACTTACAGTATAGGCTCAGTGAGACTGATCCTCTGACACATCACAGTTCAGCTGTCATGAGTCGCTTCCAATTCCCACCACTGGTGATTCATGGTAGCCGTAACATCTGTTAAAACGAAAAATGCACTTGGCATCTGAAATGCACCCGATCAAAGGCATGGGCATCAACGTCACTCCACAGGGGGCTTTTTCACACTTTGTTGTTGTGTGTGTGTGTGTGTGGGGGTGTGTGTGCGGCATATCTGAAGATGTCAGCCTGGTTGAGCTTGCCCCGCTGACACCTCTCTTCAGCGGCAGCTTGGCACAGAGAGAGAGGCAGAAGAGTGACAGGCAGAGATTTGATACAATCTAATTTCCACACCCAGCCATGTGTGCATTGTTCTGCCTTCTGCACTCTGTTGGTCAGTTTCTCCTCCTCTGAGTTAATGACTGTTATCTACTGTTTTCAGAATGGAATGATTAAACCCAGATTAAGTTGGGGTTTTATATAAATAGTTATAACACCAGGGGTTTGTTTCTGTAAATGACTACATGTAAAGGTCAAAAAGTTTTTGAACAGGTCAGATTTGATTTTCCTTTCACCCTGTTGGAGAACATCCTATGTTCCATTTTTTTTCTGAGAAACCATTTGCATTGTGCAAGTGTTGTCTTTGCCCTTGAGATTGAGCAATCAATATTTCGCAAACTGATGTTGAGGATATGATTAATATTCTAATGTGACAGTGAAAAGGAGAATCTTGAGAAAGAAACAAATATTGAAGCTAAGCTGGGATACTGTGTTCAAATGAGGAATGCATTTCTTCCCCCTCATAGCCATTCATATTTATCTTGAGACATAAAATCCTTTTATTCAACTCAAACATTTAAAAAAAAATCTCTCTATGCACCTGAATTTATCAAGTTGCTTGATATAAATAAACATGAACAATCGATCTATGTCGCTGACTAAAGTACTGTTTTCGAACACTATCATCGGGACACGAGTGGTTAATGGTTGACGTTTGAGCACCTCTTGCACTTGGCTCGAGGCGGGATTGGAGGATGACGTCACCTCTGTCGCGCGGCGGGGAGGGAAGGAGAGTGGGAGGAGCGTCGGGGAGAGGAGGATAGCCAGTTTCAGGTACACTTCAACTTTCACAAGTTTGGAGTGTTGTGTAGTGAGAAACCGGCAAAGCCTCGGAGCGGGATACATTGGGATTTTATAAAGGAAGCTGCTGGACAGATGAAAACTGACTACGGGAATAAGGGAAAATGCATTGGGAACAAGTACTCCGATTGACAAATGGCAAGGTGAGATAGATTAGATTGTGGTTTCGATGTCCCTTGTCCTTTTAAACGTAGCCTATCAGGTGTCTTGGTTTCAGTAGACTGCGCATTATAGTTTCGTAAAGGTGTCTCAAACACCGGAAGCTGTGGTTACAGTGTGGTGCCTGTGCTCAATTAGTCATATTTGTGCAGGCAGGTGAGCAACTGGCCGGTTTTGTATGTCCCAACTTCGACGTGCATATACTTCCCAGTAAGCAAAATGAAGTTCAAAATACGTATTTTAGACGTATTTTCTAGACGTTGACATCACGTGCATTTCAGGTGTTAAGTGAAAGGCTTGAAGACGTATTTTCTAGATGTCGAAAATACTTATTTTCAGGACATCGAAAATATGTCTTATACACACATTAACAAAATACATCTTAAATGAATGTTGAAAATTGTTATTTTCAGTACATCGAAAATACGTACTTTCCGGACATCGAAGCGACCTCTTATATGGATTTTGATAAGACGTCTTATACAGATATTGAAAATACGTCTTATTAGAACTTTGAAAATACACATTTTTGGGATGTTGAAAATATGCATTTTTCAGTCATTGATTGAAATTTGAACTGCACATACATTCTGAATTAAGTAATCATTCAATCACAATAATATAGAAATGACTAGCCAACTGTACATAGCATCTTAATATCTATTATTGCTCCCATCTGACATTTGCACTTATGTTACAGAATACTTCACCTACAATAACATTCTCAGTAACGGTTACAGATTTTTAAAATTATCTTGCTATGACTATGATATATTGTTGTTTATTTACCTTAGTTGAATGCACTGACTGTCAGTCGCTCTGGATAAGAGTGTCTCCAGAATGACCAAAATGTAAATGTAAAAACAAACACTTTTAAAGCATGCTGAGTATTATTCTAATGAGCTCCTCCCCAAACAAGTTGGTCTGGTTGTTGCGGACCAGATCCAAATTTTAACAAATCATAGATGTCTAGGCTATGTTTCACAAGTTTGAACATCCCATTACAGTACGGAAGTTTAGTACAGTAGAATACAGGACAGTAGAGTTTATTCAGTAGAGTACAGTAGAAGAGTACAGTACAGTTTAATTCAGTACAGTACATTACAGTACAATACACAGTACACAAAAAAGTAGAGTAAGGTACAGTTTAGTAGAGTACATTAGTCAAGTAGGGTACAATACAGTACACTATACTTTACTTTTCTTTACTGTGTTACTATACTGTAATGTACTCTACTGTGCTCTACAGAATTTTACTGTACTATATTCTACTTTTCTTTACTGTACTCTGTACTGTACTAAAATGTAGTATTGTCTGGATACCAGAATTTTGACTTTGATACTGGTACCAGGTTTAGTATCACAATACTCGATACCATCACGATACTCAATACCAAAATGATACCAAAACGATACCCCAGCAAGAAAAGAAGGCATATTAGCCAGTCACAGAATGGCACTTGATCCAGACAGATTAACTCAGCTAATGCTCTGTTCAATCGTTGCGCATCTTTTGAGCTCAGTATCATTACATTTTATTACATAACATTTTTCCAGAGACAGCCATGTATGCATTAATGAATCAATTATACAATAATTCAATCTATTTGACTTGATTTTTACACATATAATTTCATAATGGCAATCATTTATTTGAATGGTAAATCTCTATTGATAAACTGGGTGAATCACGATGTAGCCTAGGCCTATCCACAATATAGGTGAAGGTATATTCAATATGAGTGTGTGCATGCATTTAATTATTGAGCTTGTTTTGGCTGATTTCATGGGGCTACAGATGACAAACAATCTGTTTCCCTTCCAAATCAAATCAAACCATCTGTTTCCCTTCCATTTGAGACTTCATTTATTGTACTGATCAACAACATTTTTATAGAAGTAGCTTATTTTATAACAGTGTGTGCTGTCTCTTTAACCAGTAATGAAGGCATTCATGATGCAGTCATTTCACTGAGACAATAGATCATATTTGGCAGAGACCGAATAAGTGAATGAAAAACGTTTTTGGTGTTTATCAGCTTTGAAATCAGCCTACTTTTTGATTTGTTTGCCAATCAGACAAAAAACATGACTGGTTGTGTTCATTTCACATTAAAATGTTATACATTTCTACTGTTAAATTATGTCTTTACTAAACTCCGGCCCTTTTTCAGGACCCTGTCTTTCAAAGATAATTTGTAAAAATCCAAATAACTTCACAGATCTTCATTGTAAAGGGTTTAAACACTGTTTCCCATACTTGTTCAATGAACCATAAACAATTAATGAATATGCACCTGTGGAATGGTTGTTAAGACACTAACAGCTCACAACCAGTCATGCAATTAAGGTGACAGCTATGAAAACTTAGGACACTAAAGAGGCCTTTCTACTAACTCTGAAAAACACCAAAAGAAAGATGCCAAGGGTCCCTGCTCATCTGCGTGAACGTGCCTTAGTCATGCTGCAAGGAGGCAAAGGGAGTGCAGATGTGGCCAGGGCAATAAATTGCAATGTCCGTACTGTGAGACACCTAAGACAGCACTACAGGGAGACAGGACGGACAGCTGATCGTCCTCGCAGTGGCAGACCATGTGTAACAACACCTGCACAGGATCGGTACATCCGAACATCACACCTGCGGGACAGGTACAGGATGGCAACAACAACTGCCCGAGTTACACCAGGAACGCACAATCCCTCCATCAGTGCTCAGACTGTCCACAATAGGCTGAGATAGGCTGGACCGAGGGCTTGCAGGCCTGTTGTAAGGCAGGTCCTCACCAGACATCACCGGTAACAACGTCACCTATGGGCACAAACCCACCATCGCTGGACCAGACAGGACTGGCAAAAAGTGCTCTTCACTGACCAGTCGCAGTTTTGTCTCACCAGGGGTGATGGTCGGATTCGCGTTTATTGTCGAAGGAATGAGCGTTACACTGAGGCCTATACTCTGGATCGGGATCGATTTGGAGGTGGAGGGTCCGTCATGGTCTGGGGCGGTGTGTCACAGCATCATCGGACTGAGCTTGTGTCATTGCAGGCAAACTCAACGCTGTGCATTACAGGAAAGACATCCTCCTCCCTCATGTGGTACCCTTCCTGCAGGCTCATCCTGACATGACCCTCCAGCATGACAATGCCACCAGCCATACTGCATTTTGACCCCCCCCCCCCCCCCCCCCCTTTGTTCAGGGACACATTCTTACATTTCTGTTTGTCACGTCTGTGGAACTTGTTCAGTTTATGTCTCAGTTGTTGAATCTTGTTATGTTCATACAAATATTTACAAATATTTTGCTGAAAATAAACGCAGTTGACAGTGAGAGGACGTTTCTTTTTTAGTTTATTAGGCACATAAAAAATAGAGGCTCCCTTGAATGTCACGGTATAATTCACACTCTGGACTCACTCTAAAATGTATGTCAAAACAAAAACCAATGATTGCAAAGTTAAACCAACTACACAAGCACGTGGACTCCTTTTAACAATTTCCACAGAGAATTCTACAAACCACATTTACTTGAAGAACAGTGCAGATGTAAAGTGTGATAACAGAATTACGGTTTGTTTTGTTTGTCATCATTCTGTTACCAAACTTTGCATCTGCATTGGTTCTACATTGGTTTTGTAGAATTTTCAGTGAAAATTGTTAAAAGTAATCCTTGTGCATTGGTCTTTGTTAGACATAGATTTTAAAGGCCCACTGCAGTCAAAAACCTGATTTCCTGTGTTTTATATATATATTTCCACACTATGAGGTTGGAATAATATTTTGAAAATTCTGATAAATCCCTTTTAGTGTAAGAGCTATTTGAAAAGACCACCTGGAATTTCAGCCTGTTTTGATGGGATGAAGTTTTGGCATGCCTGGTAAATTAGCGTTGCAACCCTCTCTGCCAATAACAGCTAGATTTCAGTTTTCCCCTTCCACCTTAAACCACTCCCAGAAAGTCCTAGCAAAATTCTTGACAATTTGAATTGGGAAAAAATAACCATTGCCGTGGAATTGTCTAAAAGCGAAGGTTCAAACGTGATGAGCTGTAGGCACATTTTTGTGATTAGGTTCAATGATTATCCACCACCACTCATGATCAACCTTTTTTGACTAAGCAGAAAGGTTCTATTTGCTCTCTATTTTATATGCCATGCTACACAGTCAGTATTGATTCTGGGCATATGGAAGGAAATGGGTTATTTTTCAGTTGCTTCCTTTTTTTGGTTTTCTTTGTAGCCCATGTTGTAGAAATATTGTGATCATGAGTCACACACTTCAGAATGAGCTGACCGATAGTGGCCTCCCTTGCTGACACAGGTTCTTGTCTTTAGCAGAGGGGATTGCAGAAGAAGTCTCTCTTTCTCAGACCAGCATGTCAGCAAAACCTTAGGAATGACTGAGCTTCCTCAATATGCAACTTACACTTTTTAACCTTCCCCTCCTTTTCTCCAGATTGAGCGGTTGGAGGTGAGTGGCTTGGCTCAGACCCCCCAGGCAGTGTTGTGTGGCGCTGATGGGTCGTTCCTCGGGGGTGAAGATGGCACCCCGGACCCCCAGCGCACCAAGCAGGCTATCGCCCAGCTGCAGCAGAAGATCCTCAAGCTCACAGAGCAGATCAAGATTGAGCAGACGGCCAGAGACGACAACGTGGCCGAGTACCTCAAACTGGCCAACAACGCTGACAAGCAGCAGAGTGCCCGCATCAAACAGGTGAGCATTGTTTTATGATCAAAGTTTTATTTGTTTTAATATGAAACCACAAAACATCATGGAATGACAATACACAAGACAGGACAACTTTTACTGGATAACAGCTCTGCTAAATGATCGCATATATGACGACAATATACAGTACCAGTCAAAAGTTTGGACGCACCTACTCATTCCAGGGTTTTTATTTATTTTTAACTATTTTCTGCATTGTAGAATAATAGTGAAGACTTCAAAACTATGAAATAACACATATGGAATCATGTAGTAACCAAAATAGTGTTAAACAAATCAAAATATATTTTATATTCGAGATTCTTCAAAGTAGCCACCGTTTGCCTTGATGACAGCTTTACACACTGTTAATCACCTGGAATGCTTTTCCAACAGTCTTGAAGGAGTTCCCACATATGCTGAGCACTTGTTGGCTGCTTTTCCTTCACTCTGCGGTCCAACTCATCCCAAACCATCTCAATTGGGTTGAGGTCGGGTGATTGTGGAGGCCAGGTCATCTGATGCAGCACTCCATCACTCTCCTTCTTGGTCAAATAGCCCTTACACCTGGAGGTGTGTTGGGTCATTGTCCTGTTGAGATACTCTACCTCATTTGAGCAAAACCTTGAGACTTAGATATTGTTCACCAGCTGTTTTTTACATATATGCATAGTCCGCCACCCCTTGTCTTACCAGACGCCGCTGTTCTATCCTGCTGATACAGCGTATAACCAGCCAGCTTTATGTTGATAATGTCGTTGTTCAGCCATGACTCCGTGAAGTATAAGATATTACAGTTTTTAATGTCCTGTTGGTAGTTTAATCTTCCTCGTAGGTCGTCGATTTTATTTTCCAATGATTGCATTTTAGCTGGAAGAACAGAAGGCAGGAGGGGTTTATTTGATCGCCTACGAATTCTCTGAAGGCAGCCCGACCTATGTCCTCTTTTTCTTCATTGTCTCTTCACGCAAATGACAGGGATTTGGGCCTGTTCCCAGGAAAGCAGTATGTTGTTCATTTCGGGCTTGTCAGACTCGTTAAAGGGGGGGGGGGGGGAAGCTTCTGCCAGTTCTTGACATAATTTGGACTTGGTCTTTTACCAAATAGGGCTATTTTCTGTATACCACCCCTACCTTGTCACAACACAACTGATATGCTCAAACACATTAAGAAGGAAAGAAATTACACAAATTAACTTTTAACAAGCCACACCTGTTTAATTGAAATGCATTCCAGGTGACTACCTCATGAAGCTGGTTGAGAGAATGCCAAGCGTGTGCAAAGCTGTCATCAAGGCAAAGGGTGGCTACTGTGAAGAATCTGAAATATAAAATATATTTTGATTTGTTTAACACTTTTTTGGTTACCTCATGATTCTATATGTGTTATTTCATAGTTTTGATGTCTTCACTATTATTCTACAATGTAGAAAATAGTAAAAATAAAGAAAAAGCCCTGAGTGAGTAGGTGTGTCCAAACTTTTGACTGGTACTGTAAATCACCAAGATGTTGGGCTCAGGCACAGATCATCATTGTGTGTGTGTCAGCCAGTCTCCTTGTTTGTTATATTTCACTGAGAAAGAAGGGCTGATTTATCTAGTTACAATTTATGTAACAAGCCGAGATATATGTGTACTATAAACGCGTACGTGCTATAAATATTTATAGTATGTATATATATACAGTTGAAGTCGGAAGTTTACATACACTTAGGTTGGAGTCATTAATACTCGTTTTTCAACCACTCCACAAATGTCTTGTTAACAAACTATAGTTTTGGCAAGTCGGTTAGGACATCTACTTTGTGCATGACACAGGTAATTTTTCCAACAATTGTTTACAGACAGATTATTTCATTTCTAATTCACTGTATCAAAATTCCAGTGGGTCAGAATTTTACATACACTAGGTTGACTGTGCCTTTAAACAGCTTGGAAATTTCCCGAAAATGATGTCATGGCTTTAGAAGCTTCTGATAGGCTAATTGACATAATTTGAGTCAATTGGAGGTGTACCTGTGGATGTATTTCAAGGCCTACCGCCAAACTCAGTGCCTCTTTGCTTGACATCATGGGAAAATATAAATTAATCAGCCAAGACCAAAAAAAAAATTGTAGACCTCATCCTTGGGAGCAATTTCCAAACGCCTGAAGGTACCACATTCATCTGTACAAAAAATAGTACGCAAGTATAAACACCATGGGACCACGCAGCCATCAAACCGCTCAGGAAGGAGACGTGTTCTGGCTCCTAGAGTTGAACGTACTTTGGTGCGAAAAGTGCAAATCAATCCCAGAACAACAGCAAAGGACCTTGTGAAGATTCTGGAGGAAACGGGTACAAAAGTATCTATATCCACAGTAAAACGAGAAAATTATGTGGATATATTGAAGCAACATCTCAAGACATCAGTCAGTAAGTTAAAGCTTGGTCGCAAATGGGTCTTCGAAATGGACAATGACCCCAAGCATACTTCCAAAATTGTGGCAAAATGGCTTAAGGACAACAAAGTCAAGGTATTGGAGTGGCCATCACAAAGCCCTGACCTCAATCCTGTAGAAAATCTGTGGGCAGAACTGAAAAAGCGTGTGCGAGCAAGGAGGCCTACAAACCTGACTTCAGCTCTGTCAGGAGGAATGGGCCAAAATTCACCCAACTTATTGTGGTAAGCTTGTGGAAGGCTACTCAAAACGTTTAACCCAAGTTAAATAATTTATAGGCAATGCTACCAAATACTAATTGAGTGTATGTAAACTTCTGACCCACTGGGATTGTGATGAAAGAAATAAAAGCTGAAATAAATAATTCACATTCTTAAAATAAAGTGGTGATCCTAACTGACCTAGGACAGGGAATTTTTACTTGGATTAAATGTCAGGAATTGTGAAAAACTGAGTTTAAATGTATTTGGCTAAGGTGTATGTAAACTTTCGACTTAAACTGTGTGTGTGTATATATATTTATATAAGTGTCCTAATACAGACACATAAGTGTCCTATATAACTACAGGTGTTTGAGAAGAAGAACCAGAAGTCCGCCCAGACCATCCAGCAGTTGCAGAGGAAGCTGGAGCACTACCACCGCAAGCTGAGGGAGGTGGAGCACAACGGGATCCCTCGCCAGCCCAAGGACGTCCTCAGGGACATGCAGCAGGGCCTGAAGGACGTGGGGGCAAAGGTCACAGGTTTCAGCGAGGGCGTGGTGGACAGTGTCAAGGGAGGCCTCTCCAGTTTCTCCCAGGCCACGCACTCCGCCGCCGCCGGCGTCGTCTCAAAGCCCCGGGAGATTGCCTCGCTGTTCCGCAACAAGTTTGGCAGCGCCGACAATATCCCCGGGCTGAAGGACTCCTTGGATGATCCGTCAGGGGGCGAGGAGGGGGTGACTGGGGCCGGGGGGAGTTCTCTGGGCAGCGCAGCGCACCACCATCTGCAGTCCAGCCCCAAGTACGGCAGCGAGGATGACTGCTCCAGCGCTACGTCGGGGTCGGCAGGGGCCAACAGCACCACAGGGGCTCCCGGAGGCCCCCCCAGCTCCAAGGGGAACACCCTGGAGAGGAGCCAGAGCTCTAGCCTGGACATGCTGCTACATGAGGTGCAGGAGGGCCAGGGAAGACTAGAGGAGAATCTGGAGGGGCTGAAGAGTCACTATCAGAGAGACTACACTGTCATCATGCAGGCCCTGCAGGAGGAACGATTCAGGTAGGGAGGGAGAGGGAGCTAGAGGACATGCTGTCATCATGCAGGCCCTGCAGGACGAACAATTTAGGTACTGACTTACTTAACCAATGATTTATATATATACTAGATGTCTGACCGGGGGTGCTATTTTGATGCCACTGTGCCTCCATCTTGGCACTTCCCCGCCATTGCAAACAATATTTTGGAAGCTATAGAAATGCATTTATTTACCTTTGCTTTTGCCACATTTATTCTATTAGAAAAACCTTAATGCATACTTACAAATTATATTATGTGAGCTAAACATAAAAAAAATTAAAATGATATAAAAACATTTTCCTTAAAGTAGAATTTTTAGCGATTACTAATGTTACTGTCCCCACTACAATTAAATATCATTTTGTCCTTGAAACATTCAATTGAAATACTGTAGAATTCCATTCGTTCCTATGAAGGGCTGCTCCTACTGGGGAGTACCAAAATGGCCAACCGGTGGCTTCAAAGCCTCTCATTGGCCAATACATAGCATCAGCAATCCAGGTTTTATATACATCATTGTACTTAACACACTATATATGTAGAGAGAGAATAGAAAGAGAGCGCTAGAGGGAGTGAGAGAGAGCCCTGTAGGAAAAACCCCACACAGAGATGTATAAGGTTAACATTTGGAAGGTTATCGCAAAGTGATATTGATGTGCAGGTGTGTTTTCACTGAAACCAAACCCACTCTAATCAACATAAGACAGGTCGAAGCTTTATTGCCCTTAAAACTGAATTGTAAACCAGTGACAGTATCCATCATTTAGGCAGAGAGATCAGCCCTAGACTACTAAAGTGAAGAGGTGTATGTACGTACACCTTTTAGTAAAGACACAACAGGCACAGAGAACCCATTCAAGTCTATTTATTTGGCACTTTTTACAAAACAGCATTGTCTCAAAAGGGGATGGGGGGGTTATCAAAACGCTGACTTGAGACTTGAAGCGGAAACCCTGAAACTCCCTTAAAGCCTGCCAAGTGTAGGTGGCCAGGGAAAAGTCCCTGCTGTGGAGGAACAAGGAAGAAGCACTTTGCTGCAAACCAGTCCTGAGCACAAGGATCTTGTCCTGTCCTATCACAGATCTATCTCAGCGCATGTTAGTCAAGGGAGGGGGAGAGGATTTCCGTGACTAGGAGACAAAAACATTGTTTTCTCTAAAATGTCCATCAGGGGCACAACAAGTATGTGTGTGTTTTGTCTTTCAGGCTAAAAATAAGGTCCAGCAGAATGAGCTTTGAGCATGTCTTCTGCTGATGACCATGTTCTGAGCATTGACCACACAGTTATTGTTAAACCACTGTGTTTGAACCATTGTTTAGAATATGGAGCCTTCTACCTGTAGAACTCCTAGAGGAAACTTTGCCGGTAGGCTTAGCATTTAGTTTTTGGTGCAGTCAGCAGTATTAGGATGTTACAGGATGTTCTGCAGTAGCTTCCCCCTCCTCCACTCCCCCATCCTTCCCCTGTCTGATTCACCTCTATTCTGATCTTTTTATTGTCTGATTAACCACCAGACCGTGTGTTTGTGTGCAGTACCAGAGGGCATAGTTGTACATCTTATTAAAATGTGACTCTTAAACTGGTTAAGTAAGACATGCTGAGATCAGACTGGTGGTGTGATTCACTTAATCACACACACACACACACACACACACACACACACACACGCATGCATTCATAGACAATCACATCCTCCCTCTCCCTCCTGATTGGTCAGTGTCAAACTGCTGATTATCTGCCATTGGTCACTCTCATCAGCAGGTGAGTAAACATGTGCTGATCAGCTCACAGATAATCATCCATCCAGTCAGGTGTCATTCCACCTGAAAGCTCTTTAACCTCTTGTCCAGGAAAAACTGGAACCTGTGTTTGTCTATGGGGCACACGTGCGTGTGTATGTCTGTGTGTGTGTGTATGTCTGTGTGTGTGTGTATGTTTGTGTCTGTCTATCTGTCCATCCATCTCTGTGTTTCTATCTCTGTCTGTGTGTATGTCTGTGTGAGCTGTTAGACTAACGTGTGTTTCTCTGTAGGTGTGAGCGTCTGGAGGAGCAGCTGAATGATCTGACAGAGCTCCACCAGAATGAGATCCTCAACCTGAAGCAGGAGCTGGCCAGCATGGAGGAGAAGATAGCTTACCAGTCCTACGAGAGAGCCAGAGACATACAGGTCAGTCACAGACATGCATGCATACACACACACACAAACTCACTGTACACAAACTAGATAGCCAGACAAATGTATGACTGTGATTCATTTCATAATCACAACTTTATCTGAAGACAAACAGAAAGCTTTGCACAGTTATGAGGAACAAACCCAATCAGACATAAGCCAGTGCTGTTTAATATTTGTGTACAACTACCAGGTTATTTTACAGTTCACTATTTTACTAGGGCTTTCAAACAATATTTAAAAAAAAAAATGAGTTAATCACAGGATTTGCTGTGATTAATCACGATAATTAGCCAATTCTGAATTTGCTCAAATTAGGCTGTAATTCAAGATTTTCCATACAAAAAATATTGACATCTTGATTTTGTCTAAAGTAACGGTTAACAAAATTAGGTAAATTGAGAAAGCACACTTTCTTTAACCTTAATGTCAGCTTGTTTTTACATTGCATCGTTGTTTTTTGGCTGTATAGATTATGTATTTGAGATGTTTTCTGTGTATTTTGAACGCTTTTAGACGATGCGATTAATTGCAATGAAAATGTCTGCACTAAAATATAACTGCATTTGAGTTAACTGATTAACTATGACAGCCCGGGCCTCCCGGGTGGCGCAGTGGTCTAAGAGCTGTGCCACCAGAGATTCTGGGTTCGAGTCCAGGCTCTGTCGCAGCCGGCCGCGACTGGGAGGCCCATGGGGCGGCGCACAATTGGCCCAGCGTCATCCGTGTTAGGGAGGGTTTGGCCGGCAGGGATGTCCTTGTCCCAACGCGCTGTAGCGGGCCGGGCACATGCACGCTGTCACGGTCGCCAGGTGTATGTACGGTGTTTCCTCCGACACATTGCTGCGGCTGGCTTCCGGGTTGGATGGGCATTGTGTCAAGAAGCAGTGCGGCTTGGTTGGGTTGTGTTTCGGAGGATGCATGTCTTTCAACCTTCGCCTCCCCCGAGTCCGTACGGGAGTTGCAGCGATGAGACAAGACTGTAACTACTACCAATTGGATACCACGAAATTGGTGAGATAAAAGGGGTAAAAAAAAATCAAATAAAAACTCTGACAGCCCTAATATTGACCTAGTATTTAAAACACATGATAGGGTTAGAGATAATAGCACTATAATTACTTAATAATTATATTGTGTTTCATTGGAATCCATTAGAACAAGCCCCATAATGTAACAGATGTTGAGTTCTTTCAAGTTAGTGCCAAAAAAATAGTGTGTGTGTGTGTGTGTGTGTGTGTGTGTGTGTGTGTGTGTGTGTGTGTGTGTGTGTGTGTGTGTGTGTGTGTGTGTGTGTGTGTGTGTGTGTGTGTGTGTGTGTGTGTGTGTGTGTGTGTGTGCGTGCTTTTATTCCCTTGTCTCTAACCTACGTTTCCCCCTCTTGGCTGTAGGTGGTTAGAGTTCTATATGTAATGATCTTTGCTATTTGTCTGTCAGACACTCAAAATCAGAACAGATCAAATGTTATTTGTCACATGCGTTGAATACAACAGGAATACAACCTTACAGTGAAATGCTTACTTACAAGCCCTTAACCAACAATGCAGTTTTAAGAAAATACCAAAATAGCAACAACAAAAAAAGTAAGAGATAAGAATAACAAATAATTAAAGAGCAGCAGTAAATGACAATAGCGGGGCTATATACAGGGGGTACCGGTACAAAGTCAATGTGCGTGGCCACTGGTGTCGAGGTAATATGTAATATGTACATTAGTCTGGGTAGCCATTTGATTAGCTGTTCATGAGTCTTATGGCTTGAGGGTAGAAGTTGTTTAGAAGCCTCTTGGACCTAGACTTGGCACTCCGGTACCGCTTGCCGTGCGGCAGCAGAGAGAATAGTCTATGACTAGGGTGGCTGGAGTCTTTGACAATTTTTAGGGCCTTCCTCTGACACCGCCTAGTATAGAGGTCCTGGATGTCAGGAAGCTTGGCCCCGGTGATGTACTGGGCCGTACGCACTACCCTCTGTAGTGCCTTGCGGTTGGAGGCCGAGCAGTTGCCATACCAGGCAGTGATGCAACCAGGCAGGATGCTGTCGATGGTGCAGCTGTCAAACCTTTTGAGGATCTGAGGACGCATGCCAAATCTTTTCAGTCTCCTGAGGGGTAATAGGTTTTGTCGTGCCCTCTTCACGACTGTCTGTGGATGCCAAGGAACTTGAAGCTCTCAACCTGCTCCACTACAGCCCCGTTGATGAGAATGGGGCGTGCTCGGTCCTCCTTTTCATGTAGTCTTTACTGTGTGTAGCCATACTGTGTACTACTATGTCTAACCCTTTTCTATTCTCCTGTCCTGCAGGAAGCTCTGGAGGCGTGTCAGACGCGTATCTCTAAGATGGAGCTGCAGCAGCAGCAGCAGCAGGTGGTCCAGCTAGAGGGCCTGGAGAACGCCACGGCCCGGACACTGCTGGGGAAACTCATCAATGTCCTCCTGGCCCTCATGGCCGTGCTCCTGGTGTTTGTTTCCACTGTGGCCAACTGTGTGGTCCCTCTAATGAAAACCCGCTCCCGGTCCTTCTCCACCCTCCTCCTCATCCTCCTCTTCGCCTTCCTCTGGAGGAACTGGGACGCGCTGTCGGGCTACACGCACCGTGCCCTGCAGCTGCCCAGATGACCGAATAGAGACATGTGTTTCTATGACTATGCACGAGGGTGGATACTCTGTCCACACACACACACACACAGAAAGCAGGAAGAGCCTAACTGCCAATGGGATGTGGTGGTTGTCTTGACGGACGCTGAAGAATTAGTCTATCGGTTGAGCTCTGTGAGGCAGGATTTGGACTGAGGAGAAAGTGAGGGAAGGATGGAAGATGAGAATACCACTCAGTCATGACTTTTGTTTAGGAAGGATGAGACTTTGTTTACATTCAGAAATAGTGTTTATTTCTTTCACGGGATGCATCGTCATACTGTTTTTCTTCTAGGGGTTAATCAAGTATATTATTGTTGTTTATTATTTTTTCTAATAATATATTATTTTTTACATTTTATTCAGTACCATGTAGCGTTAAGCTCCTCCCACTCTGCACAAAGAGGAGCTTGTCAAGAAACTGATTGGACATTCACCTCAGAGGCTCAGGCCCTCTGCAGATAAATGGTACTCTGATTTGGTTGCCTTTCATAAAGAAAGTGCTCTACCGGTCTGTTATTGGTAGAAAATGAAAAGATGAATGAATCCCCACCTCGCACTTTTTCCACCATGATGGATTCTGAGATGAAAAGGAACCTTTCTACAGAGTACTCTTTGTTTTCCGGACACAAAAGACTGATGGACATTACTTTGAGTGTCACGCTAAGAGACTTCTCGTGCTTCCGTACTGTTTCTACTAGCAATGATTTACGTCCTATTAAAGGTGTCTTTTCTTTTTTTTTAAAGGAGAGTAAATTAATTAGGAGAGGTCATTTTAATTAGGAGAGGTGATGTAATGAATTCTAATGACTTTAGAGAGTGGCACCAGCTTAGACAAGAGGGAGGGTTTGACAGTTAGGGCCACTCACCACAGAGCCACCAGAGACCATAGGTACAGATAAGGCCACTTTGCAGGAAATGTGGAGTTGCCATGATATTGCTTTCACTGGTGCTCATCCATTGTGTCAGCTGAATTCCATGTTGGAAAGGCAGAGACTGTCTGCCAGACATAGACAACTGTCTCCACTGTCATGCTACTGTTGTTCAATGCACTGCCTGTATGAAGAATGTGACTCACTCCATCACAATGGCTAATTCTGATCTTTTTTTAACTAATTGTTTTTCTGACCGATCAGCTCTGAGAAAAATCTGATGTGAAAGGATCTAATGTGATTGGTCAGAAGACCAGTTAGTGGGTAAAAGATCAGAATTGGGCTGCCTGTGTAAACGCAGCCTTACTGTCCTATCTCTCCATCTCTCTCCTCATTGCCCTGTTTTTTCCAGCATACTGTCGTATGTGCCAAAACGGTCCTATTTCACATTGCCAGATCTGTATGTGCTTTATTAGCCAACTCCTCTGACTCTCACAGTCATGACATGACAGAAGAGTTGGCTAAACTAAGCACAAACTGATATGGGACCAGGCTAACAGAATATACCTTTACAAGGTTGTCTGGGTAATTGCTCTGAGACACTCACTGCTAATAACCTGATGTGTGTTTCCTAATCCTGGTCTTTGATTACTGCTGAATATGATGGCTCTCTATCCGTCTTATCCTACCATTCATCTGTTCATGGAGCTTCAGTTGACCTAGATGATATGAATGAGTCCATCTGAAGTCCATTCTGACGCTTGTTTGATGAAGATAATAACTTATAGTGGGAGCTGCAGACCAGCGTTCCGTAGTGTTAGGACCAGGATGTTTAGGATCTTTGAAACAGTTTTAAACCAGAAACTGCACTGAATTTATTGTCAGTCTAATCACTAAATCGAAATTAATTGAAGTCAATGGATATTGTTATTACACACCAATCAGTTTAAAGATACTGATCATTGTTGTGATCTTGAACGTTCCCCAGGTGAGTGGCTCCTGAGTTGACCTCTGACCTTGGTGTGACTTTGCCATGACCTCCAATGCAGCGTGGTAGGGTAGGGTTGTGTGCTAAACCACTCCAGTGCCTTCTGATGTGGGATAATAAAGGTGCATTCCTGACTAACTCCTGGCCCCCTGACTTGTGTGTGTGTTGAGGATCGGAGGAGTTTGGGGTGTGTAGCTCTCTCGTAGGATTGGTAAGCGATTATCTCCTCCATGCTGGCCAGCTCCTGCTTCAGGTTAGGGAGGAAATGGACCAATAAGAGCAATTATTTAAAGCAAAGTAATGTTGGAAAACAGATTCTTAAACTGCCTGGACCACACTATCTCTGGATGAAATGTTTAATTGAGGAACAAAGTAGGCTGAAGCACTGATGGTGTTTTACAGTGTTTAATGTGAATTGATTATAGTGTGAATAAATAAGCCCTGTTGAAGTTTGTGTATTAATCCACTAGATGGCGATCCTCTCATGTTTATAGCACCTTAGTTTCCTGACATGACCCACACAGATGATCTGTATGCTCAAAGTTATCAAATTGATCCTTGAAACACCATATTTACTGTGTGTGTGTGTGTGTGTATATATATATTTTTCCCATTCATATTCCCTAGCTGTTCATGCACCACAATGTCAGGCCATATGGGGTGGATGGGCAGTGGAGTGTTGACGCAGGCCTTGTGGAGGTGTTGTTTCTTATCTGTCAGGAAACAGGTTGGTGGGCAGAGCCCGGGCCTCAGAGCTCCACCACGGAGTAGAGAGCAGTAGCTGTTTTCACTGACAACAGAGAAAATAGCAGTCTCTTACTCCAGAAGACCCTCTCCTTACTGTGAGAGAAGGCTCGGGAAGGAAGTCTTTCTCTCTCTCTTACACGCACCAATACTGTTTAAATGCCTTTTCTTGATGCACCATACCTATATTGCATATATTACAGACCCATGTATGACAAATAAGCCTACCTCAACACACACACACACGCGCGCGAGCTTCCGTGAGGTGTCACGAATAATCGAGTGTAACCAGAACGCAGCACTTCGTTGATATCTGATCCTTGACAGCAGTGATCCGTGATACCCCCTCTCTCCCCAGTCTAATTCCCCGGTCCCTTCCCACTCCTCTCACTCTTAATGGGGCATTAGGGAGTGTGTTGGAGGGTGTGTGTGTAGGCTTAGGCTGTACATATGTGTGGTGGAGACTGTTGGTCCTGCATTGCGATCAGTCAGCTGGTTCCTTATCAGACCGCTTTCCTGCCCCTCCGCGCTGGCGGATTAGATGAGCGTGAGTGCGGGCCAACGTAAACACGCATAGACCTGGGCGGTGTTTATCAGCGCAAATAACATCGCCAAGTGGTGATGGGAGGCGTGCACCGACCTGAGAGGAACAGAGCTGGCCCGAGAGATATAATAGTTCAAGCAGGCTTTGATAGTGTCCAAACTGGCATGACGCATGGGTTAGAATGCGTCGAATAGAACAGAGTGATGGCCATCAAATTTGGTAATTGTATTTACTTTCTGTGGGCCTATCTAAACGGCTTTTGAGAGAATAAATCCATGGGTAGCCTAATCCAAAATTACGGGCTCTCAGTTTGCGCTGTCACTTTTTGTTAAAAGTCCGTTTGAGCTTTTCCATGTTCTCTCATTGCATAGTTGTTTACAAGAAGCACTTAATTTGTGTTTTGGGCAAAAACATGGAAGTTTAAAGGGGCAATCAGTAGTTGAAACAATAAAAAGACAAATCCCCTCCCCTGTTTCGCAAAAACCAGATGGATGGGGCTGGAGAAATGTAACCACTCTCAAATTCATAGACCGAGCTATGGATGCAAGCACCGAATATCTATGATATCAAAATTATACAGAGTTTCTTTATTTACAAACATTGGAGTTAAAAAAGCGTAGGCTATATTTTGGATTGTGAGTGGGTACGACAGTAGAACTAAGCTCATGAGCGTGGTTACATACCTTGACTAACCTGTACCCTCTGTATATAGCCTCGGTATTGTTGTTTTGTGTAACTTTTTTTTAAACTTTAGTTTATTTAGTAAATATTTTCTTAACCAACAATGCAGTTCAATAAATATAGTTAAGGGCTTGTAAGTAGGCATTTCACGGAAAGGTTGTACCTGTTGTATTCGGCGCATGTGGCAAGTAACATTTTATTTTATTTTGTATTTAATTTAAAGGTTGTATTCGTCAAGAATCAATGGGTACATATGAAGTTCAAAAATGGATCTAGCAACAGCAGATTGTCCCTTTAAACTTAATCACACATTTTTGAGAGGTGCACATGTGTTGCTTTAGAATATTTATGAGGCGCAGGCCCAAAAGCTCTGCTAAATAGATGTGAATGTCAAAAACCGGAAAGGTGCGCTGTGGTGCCCATCTGGTAGCACTTTCACATAGCTTACTCCCACCGTATGGGCGCAGAGCAGACGGAGCCCTCTGCGTATCTGCAGGCAGAACTAATCTCAAAACCAAGGGACCAACTGGCCGCAGGAGGTGAGAGCAGGACCCGCCATTAACCCTAAGAGGAGCGGAACCATAGGCTATACTTTCTTCTCAAATTATTATTTCCCCTCAAATTCCTCTCAAATTATTACTTTGTAAAAGTTATTTTATTATAGTTTTATATATATATAGAGAGAGAGAGAGAGAGAGCGAGAGAGAGATCATTAACAGTAATTACACCATTATTGTTCTGCCTTGGTGTGTGGATGTCCATTACGCAAATAGCCTACAATTAGCATGCCCTAATCACAACAAAGAACTTTGACTGAATACATTTTAAATTATGAAATTCCAAGGCGTAGGCCTATATACTCCCTATTATTAAGAATTAATGGGGAGTTTGAGATTGCAGCCGCTGGGAGCGGGGCTGTAGGTGGAGTGGGCAGAGAGAGGGGCAGCAGACAGCTCTGCGCGCTCAACTCTCTTCCGCGGTGAGCTGCACTGGGAAAATGAAGCACGACTCTTATTGCGTCACTCTGTGTTTGGATTTTGAGCAGGAAACAGCATTTCCTCTTAGATTGTCGCAGTAGGAACAAACACATTATTTTGTCCTTACTCAATGCACCCCTCCGCACAGAACACGCGGAAACCGGCCAGAAGGAAAAATGCCTCCTTCGGAGAAGATAGCAGTTCTGATTCTCGGCGTTCTGGTGCTGGAATCGCCCTGGAATGCCCATCACATCCCGTGCCTTGCCAGCGCGCTACAGATCCAACAGGCGTTCGCCTCTCAAAACCAGACAAATAACTTTGTGGTGGATGAGGTTAGCAGAAAAGTCTACCTGGCTACGGTAAACACGGTGTACCAGCTTAACGGGACCCTGAGCGTAGAAGTGGAGAAGAGAACGGGGCCGGTGGAGGACAACCTGTTGTGCCATGCGCCGCAGCTGCCCCAGGCGCCCTGCGAGCACCCCAAATCCCTCACCGATAACTTCAACAAGCTGCTCGAGCTGGACAGGGAGCAGGGGGTGCTGGTGGTATGCGGCTCGGTGTACCAGGGCTTTTGTGAGCTCAGGAAGATGGAAAACATATCGGAGATAGCCGTGGAGTTCCCCCCTCATGGCGAGAAGACCGTGTTCCCCAGCATGCTGAACATCGCCGCCAACCACCCTAACGCCTCCACCGTGGGGCTCATCTTCAGGAGCCACGGGGGTAACACCCGGCTCCTCGTCGGGGCCACTTACACTGGCGCTGGGACCCAGTTTTTCCCCAAGAACCACAGCAAGGAGGACCTGCGCTTCGAGAACACACCCGAAATCGCCATTCGGTCCCTGAACATCAATGATTTATCCAGGCTGTTCACCTATGACATCAACCCGTCCGAGGACAACGTCTTCAAGATAAAACAGGAGGTGAAGCAGAAGAATAAACTAAACTTCGTTCATGCCTTCATTCAGAAGACCTACGCTTATATTGCTATCAACAATGACGCGAATATGGGCCACAAGCAGAGCCAGCCGAACAGCATCCTTGCAAGGATATGCCTGGACACTGAGAACACACGAAAATCCACCTCGGAAAGCCGAAAGCTCACTGAGTCCTTCATCCAGATGCCGCTTCAGTGTGGATATAACGGAAACATCTACAACCGGCTGGTCTCCGTTCACCCCGCGGAGATCCACTCGGGGAGCGGAGAGGGGCTGGAGTCGCACCTTTTCGGAGTGTTCACCAAATCAGACAGAAGGTCTGCCCTGTGTGCGTTTCGGTTCTCAGATATCGAGGAGGAGATCCGTCAGGGCCGGAGGAACTGCTCCAACTCCCCCAGCAGCGATGTGCAGGTGCTGGACAGCGTCATCCAGGGTTCGGGCGCAGCATGCGTACAGAAAGGGAACCTGGTGGTAAGTGAAGCATTTTACACTTCAGTGAGATCTGTATGCTTATTCATGTTTGAGAGACTTGGTTGGAACTAATACTGTTTTGTATTATTTGATTTAGCCTAGATAAAGTTAGCAGCCACAATTACGCATGGAACGCGCAATACGGCACTGTTCGTTTCCCCAGTTTGCATAATGTCATAAAAACATTGTTACATTTTTCTGAAAGATTTATTTTATTATTGGACTTGCTTCTATAAATACATATTTCCGCAAATATGTTGCTTTTGGCAACTTGGTATGACAGTTTGAATAATGAATCACCCCATATAATTTCTGGGGGGGGAAGCTCCGATGTCACGAGCGCAGCCCAGGGCGGCGATTGTGTGAAAATTCTTCCAAAGCACGCGAAGGTTATGGGAACCGTGCGGGGTACTTCTGTGAAAGTCACATCCGCGCCAGCTCATTCAAGCATAGGCCTATAGCCTATTGCATGTTGGAGAGGAAGAATGGACTTATGTATTTACATTTTTTAAAGAAAACTTTCGTTTGCCATCGATACACAACACATGAAATTACATGCAGGCTAACATTTTTTTAAATTTCCCTGGGCAAACTAATTACTTCTCTAAGAAAAATATAGTAGGCCTATTTATTTTATGAAAAGCAGTGTTAAATAATCGAGGTTAATCAGTGTTGAATCGTGTTGTGTCAAATAACATAACACATTATCTCATATTTTACGCATGTAATTCAAGAAGAAAAGTTTATTCTTTTTAACTTATAGATCATATCTATAAAGGCTGTTACTTTGACACTATAAAGCCCCACTCCTTATTATTTAGGCTAAATCGCCCCTATTAACGGAAATGTCTCTTAACATGAAAAGTCTTTATGCCGCTCGCGGCATCTGAGGAATGTGAAATACCATAGTTTCATTGTGGTGAGATTGACAGGTCGCTAGTCGTGAAAAACAGGCTGTCTCCAGACCTCTGCGTTGACAGTCAGGTCGTAAAGATGCGGGGCTGTCCCATGAGCGGTGTTGTGTCGTGCTGGCCTGCCCTGTAGGCTCCGGTAACCAGATTAGACATCTCGACCGACTGTCGTTCTCAGCCTGTGTTTCCCCGAGGCCTGCAAATCTGCAGCTTGAAATGGTTGTGTTTTTCGTGAAGAAAGTCAGTATTGCGCCGAAGAAGAAAGGGTTTTCTTGCTTTTGCTTTTAGTCTGCGGTGACCGGGGAAATCTGATATATTTGTAGCGTTTCTGAGGGCCCTCCATTGAAGGAAAGCCAAAGACACAATTTCTGATAAGCACAGAGGTCGAGAGTGGAGCGGCTCGTGGGAAAGATCTCTTTCTCTCTCTCTCTCTGTGTTGATTTCCACTTCACTGTGTTAATCTTCGAGTCCTTACTGTTCCTTTGCCCTCCAAAAGACTATGGGCATTCGCTTGTGGAAGTCATCCAAGCATTTGAATCAAACGGAATGAATGTTTTGATATATACTCAAGTTTTCATTTTCACATGGTAAATGTTGACAACAGGCTACTGTATAACAGGCCTTCAGCTGTCCTGAACATTTAGAGGGAAAATTGCCAATTCTCAAGAAGACATAGCATTTTAGCTTTTCATAGTGTTATAATGACATAATTATTACAGTGTAGCCTACTAAAACATAAGTGTCCAATAATGGTGTTACACTGTTTTGGGGTTATTTTTCTTTCCATTTATCTTTTTCTGCCTGCCGACATGCATGCCGGTCTCTCTTCCTGTAAATTGAGATATGTTAAACCAACTTTAAAATAAGATCTTTCTCTCTCTCTGTCAGCTGCAACCGGAGCAACTGGACTGTGGAGCGGCCCACCTGCAGCACCCGCTGGCCCTACGGAAGCCCCTGAGGGCCACGCCCCTGTTTGAGTCCCTGGGCCTCAGCTCGGTTGCTGTGGACAACATACACAACCATACCGTGGTGTTTCTGGGCACCAGCACTGGACGACTGCGCAAGGTCAGAGGAGATGGTTTACTTACATAACAAACCTCTCAGGAATATCCACATTTATAAAAGAGAGAGAGCAGTGGTTTATTTGTTATCCTTTTTGTCTTGTAAAGGAAAAAATCTACAGTTGCTAGGCCTACTACCTCACAGTCTAACTTTGCTGCCGGAATTTAAGAACAAACTGAATGTGCCAGAGATATTCAGCCATTCTTTTATTCAGGGATTTATGACATTTATTGAAAATAAGTTAAAGTGTCAGGTGTAAATTACTATAGAGCTGGAACAGCAGGGAAAGGGGATTTTTTTAAGTAAAGGGATCATTCCACTTATTAGGTGTCTTTTGAGTAATGCAACTAAACATTTTGATTTCACCTAATTTTAACGTTCTGTCATAAAGAGCACATTCAACTTAATAAATAATGTGTTTTCCCATCTCAAGAGGTAAAAAAAAAAAAAAAGACTATAGTAAGTGCCTATTTAGTGCCAAATAAAGTAATATGGTTGACCTTAACAGGGTTGACTGTAACAGGGTTGACCGTAACAGGGTTGACCGTAACAGGGTTGACGACTTCATCTTAAATCATCCATAATCATCCTTGTGACAGGGGGAATGGAAGCTTGTTGTGTGCAACAAGGAGGGGCAATTGAATTCAAGCTTCACAACAATTGTTAAATTGTTAAAACATTTCTAGCCTGTCTATACATGGGTAACAGGGTTGAAGTGTTATGCTCAATCCGCTCAGTCTTCCACCACAAAACACCTGTAAATGGCCAAAGAGAGTAGAATCAGCTCACCTGCTTTTACACTATGATTTGACTATTAGATATTCAATGTTTCTTTTGAAAAAAATATTTTAAAAGGAATATAATTATTATTTTTTTGCATACCTTAAAATGAATCACTAATCACATGAAATAAATAATAATCTTCAGAAATGACTTTGTAAAAGCAACAAAATAACTAGGGCTTTACAATGATGGTGAATTCACAAAGGGACAAGATAATGAGGGACATGTCAAAATGCTGAATATAGTCACTTTAGCAAGTCTTTATTCATATTTTAAAAAAATGATTTATTGAATTTTCCATGTGGTCTATAAAGGGCACTTCATTTAATATAACAGGCTTTTACAATTCTATATTTGTACACAATTTATACTTAAAATATGAAAGTAGATATGGCAAAAGGCACTCATTTCGTGGAATGACCCAAAGAAAAAGATGAGAAATCTGAAAATAACTGAGAAGTAGGTCTAAGAGGTGCTGACATTCATTGTAAAGAATGACCGCTAAATTACAAGGCACAATAATAAAGAACGTTCCCATATGACATGACTGACTGTATATAGCCTCGTTATTGTTATTTTGTTATGTTACTTTTTATTCTTTTTTACTTTAGTTTATTTGGTAAATATTTTCTAAACTCTTTCTTGAACTGCATTGTTGGTAAAGGGCTTGTAAGTAAGCATTTCACGGTAAAGTCTACACCTATTGTATTCAGCGCATGTGACAAATAAAGTTTGATTTGATTTGACTATCAGTGTTGGGGATTAGTGAACTACATGGAGTTCAACTAGTAATTAACTACATTTTGCAGTAGCTTGTTGTTAATCATTTTTTTTGTTGCCATGTAGCGGTGTAGCTAACTACTGGAACTACACCCTACTTTTTTGTAAAAATTAAATATGGGTGTAGTAGGCAGTCATTTCCTTTCTTTTTCAGCACCAGAAACATCGTTTTTGTGTTTAATTGGCTAAATTAAACATTCTGTTAGCATTTGACCCCAAAATTACCTGTTCTTGCAATTTGTAGTTATGACATTTCAGATTTGCATATTATGATAGTTTTTCACAAAGTAGTTTGGATGTAGTGAAATACTTTTTCCCAGTAACTTTAGTTCAGTAAACTATATTTTTCTTTAGGGTAGCTTTAGTGTAGCTTAACTTCTTCCATTGTGATGTAATTGGTAGCTTAGTAAACTATATTTTTAGATTAGCTTCCCTAACACTGCTGACTATGTAGTGGGTCGTTCCATGTCATTTCAGCAAGCCACGACACCCATCATCCCAGATTGTTCTGAAATAATTTCCGTAGTTAGAAAAATACCAGATTAGCATTCCTGCAACATTATTTTGTTGAAATATAATTTAATTTCTGATAATTTAAGCTAATTGATTGCACCCAAATTGGCCACTTTTTACTAATAATGAGAAAGACATGAGGAATAATGAGAAAGACATGTTGGGGTGGGATTGGCATGGGGCATGGGGGGGCCCGTGGGTGGCTTTTGACCATTTATTTGAATTCCTCATGTCTAACTAAAAAAAAAAAATTTAAGTTTGGTCCAAGTCAGTTGTTAGGTGCTATATTTATTGAATATTATATGAATCCTATAAATTAAAATGGCACATTTTGGGTGCAATCAATTAGAGATCAAATTATTATATTGCAACAAAATAATGTTGCAGGAATGCTAATCTTATCTGTTTCTAACAACAGAAACTATTTCAGAACAATCAGAGATGGTGGTTGTTGAAATCCTCTTTCTGGTGCTTTTTGAGGTGGAACGACCCAGGTACGAGGCAAGAGCATCTGCATTGAGAGGACATTTGCTTTACTGTGGGTCCTGGTTGAAGGTTCAGGTTGAAGATAAAGTGATGCACTATGAATTCATCTCAGCTATTGTGAATGAAAATGTCTGCTTTTATTTTAGGTAATTTTTTGGTGTTTCCAGATGTGGTACGCTATCCTTGATGCAGAAACAACTATTATAAAATATGAAATAAGCTTTATGTAACATATTTTTGAGTGAGTCACGTCACACTTTTCTGGGGATCCATCATGATGTGACTCACTGTCACACAGTGTGTGTTTAAGGGTCCGTCTCTCTAATTGTTCAGCCTACAGTCTGGGAGCTCAGCTGTAGAACATCTGCTGCCGCTGCATCCTATGAAAACCTCCCTCCTGCAATTAACAGAATTCCTTAATTCTGTGTCAGCAGCACACCAAGTCCCCCCTGACTGAGCCAACAGACTAGAGAAGTTACAGCACTGAGAGCACCATGCGCTATACCTCTACCTCTCAGCAGTGTCTGGTAAAAACAATACAACCCAGTCTAAAAGCTTTCTGACCATATTGGTTTGAATTAGACTGGTACCTTTTACAACATTAGAAATATGTTGCTGGAGGGTGTCTTGTTTTAGGCCTCCTAAAGAAGCTTTCTGATTTGTTTAGCCTGTTCCGAAGATAATTGGTCATTGGGATGGTTTGTGTTTATGCCGGATGTATGGTGATGGTTAAGGTGGTTTGTGTGTGTGTGTGTGTGTGTGTGTGTGTGTGTGTGTGTGTGTGTGTGTGTCCATATGGTCTACCTGATTGCATATTTAGGTTTTGGAAGGGGGGGGGGGGGGGGGGGGGGCGTCTGCCTGTGTCCTTATGCTACTGAGTGAAAGGGGTTTGGTGTTTACCCAGTGTGCATACCCCATACCCCATGATTATGTGCTGCGTGTGTTCTCACAGAATTAGTGTTTATGTGTGTGTGAGGGGGGGGGGGGGGGGTGTTAATATGGAGCATGTATTATGTGTTGCCTGGGGTACATACAGTATGTATCTTGCGTGTGTTCATGTTCGACACACAGTAGGTTTATGTGTGTTTTATTGTGTGTGTGTGTGTGTGTGTGTGTGTGTGTGTGTGTGTGTGTGTGTGTGTGTGTGTGTGTGTGTGTGTGTGTGTGTGTGTGTGTGTGTGTGTGTGTGTGTGTGTGTGTGTGTGGGTGCCCTGGGGGAAGCTCTGCAACAGAGTATAATGGTGCTGTTAGTGTTTGTAATGTGATTCTGGCTGTGAGCTTGGCTCGGGCTGAGTAGTACAGAGTACAGAAAAACAGTAGAGATTGAGTTAGGCCTCTGCTACTGGGGTTAGGAGACCCTCAATGAAGTAATTTCAGCCATGTTTAACTAATTCTGCCCCTCACTACAGCAACACTGTCTCTCTATTTCACTCTTTGTCTCGCTCTCTGTCTCACTTTTGCTCCCTCTCTCTTTCTCTCGTTTATTTCCCTCTTTCCCAACCCCCTTCCATATGAATTTTTCTTTCTTTGCCCCCCCCCCCCCCCCCCCCCACACACACACACACACACACACACACACACACACACACACACACACACACACACACACACACACACACACACACACACACACACACACACACACACCAGCCCGACACGCACAGAGAGAGCTTGGAGCAGCTGAGTACTCCTGAGTTGAACAGAGTCTTTCATGTTGGGGCAGACAGACAAACAGAGAGAGAGAGAGAGGCAGTGAGTGACCTCCCAGTATGCATGTGTTTTGTTGTTTGACCTGGCTGTGCCCTGTGCCATCTCACCCCTCCACCACTTCCTTCAGTCTGCCCAGGTGGTTCTCTATTGTGACCCTGTATGATTGATCTTTATTGTTGTTTGTGTGTGTGTGTGTGTGTGTGTGTGTGTGTGTGTGTGTGTGTGTGTGTGTGTGTGTGTGTGTGTGTGTGTGTGTGTGTGTGTGTGTGTGTGTGTGTGTGTGTGTGTGTGTGTGTGTGTGTGTGTGTGTGTGTGTGCGCGTGTGCGCGTGTGTGTGTGTGTGTGTAACCGGTGTGAAATGGCTAGCTAGTTAGCGGGGTGCTCGCTAATAGCGTTTCAATCGGTGACGTCACTCGCTCTGAGACCTTGAAGTAGTTGTTGCTGCTTTAGTGAAGCGATAGTAACGATGCTTCGAGGGTGTCAGTTGTTGATGTGTGCAGAGGGTTCCTGGTTGAAGCCCAGGTAGGGGCGAGGAGAGGGACGGAAGCAAAACTGTTACACGTGAGCATTTGTGTGTTTGTTTGTGCTAGTGCTCATGTATATGTGTGTGTTTGTGCGCGTGCCTGCGTCTGTGTGTGTTGTGTTGTGATGTGTTGTGGTTGGTCACTAGAGAAGTAGCCCAGTCTGTTTGAAACCAGGGCAGTCTCTAGCTGGTTTCCTCAGAATGGCAGGATGTCCATTGAGCTGAGACAGAAACCACAACCATTCAGAACAACAAACTCTCTCACTGTCTATGTGACAGGAAGTCACAGCCTTAGTATTTATTTTTCTATGTATCACTGTATGTGTATGTGTGAGTGTGTATGTGCAAGAATTGCAAAGATTTCATAATTTTCTATAAAGTGTTATGTGTTTCCCTTTATGTGTGTGTGACTTACAGTGGCAGTGTGACTTAATGTTAAACTCTGTCTTTTCTTAAAAAAGCTTTTAGTTAGGTGACAATTCCAGTATCTCAATGTAGTACTTTCAAGGGAGATTGTGCTGGAGTTGACAAAAGTCATGTTTGCTTAACCCCCAAATCACAGCCCAGTGAAACTGTGTAGGTGTGAGACAGGAAACCAGAGCAGAGCTAGCATGTTCTCCTATTTACTGTATGACTTAGAATTATGCGTCTCAGAGGAGGGAGAGAGGAGCACAGATTGCCAAGTTAATGAACCTGCCTACCTTGGAGAAGTAGCTTACTGCACATCAGCACAGCCATGTAGTGTGCCTTTGTATTAATACTACAAACACACAGAACTTACCTTTTAGGTTGAAAATATATAAAAAGGGCTTAACACATGAATTCTCTCAAATAGAAAACCAAAATGGAAATTATTGTTGAATAGTTTGCATTGTTGTAGGATTATATGGTGTTTCTAGCTTTCTAAGCACTCTGCCTTGTGTCCCACAGCTGACCCTCCTGAAGAACCTGACTGTGGCCAATCAGTGGGCTCTGAAGCTCCCAGCTGGCGAATCAGTGCACCACATCATGACCTTTGACCCCATGGACAGGAACTACCTGTACCTCATGACCTCTCACCATGTAAGGCTGTGGGATCCATACTTTTATTCATCAACTAGACTCAGTTAGACTGGTTCATGTTCTCACTGACACTGGCATTGGTTTAGTTTGTTTGTTTGACATACTATGCAGTGGCCATTTTAGCATGTACATCTTGGTGGGGCTCACACCACCAAAGATGTTTAGATGCATGCCAGAAAAGCCACTACACAACACAACACTAAACAATACATTAATTGCACTATAACGGTGACAAACGGTGCCCGCAAACTGTTAGGGCCTACATAAAGCTGTCCCAACAGCAGTCCCATCACCTTACCACCGCTACACCTGGCTATCAGTGGAGCCTTGTCTGGCAGCGAAACAGTTTATTCAGCCTCATTTCCTGCCTTTAAAAAAACCATAGCTGATATGGCTGACTTGCTTAAACAAATGTGGTTTCTACCGACAATTGAGATGTACAAACTATGGCATAAGGGGACGACGAGCGGATAAGAGGCAATCTGTAATTTCGATTAAGACATTAATGAGCGAGCTAGGACGGATATAGTCAATATAACTATTTGGATTTATGGTGCTTTCAAGACAACTGGGAACTCGGGGAAAAAACAAGGTCGAATCATGATCTTCAGGTCGGAGCTCTAGAAAGAGGCCCGAGTTTCCAACTTGCAATTCTGAGTTGGATGATTGTTCAAAACAAGCTAGTTTTTTTCTGAGATCCCAGTTGTCTTGAACTCACCGAAGTCTGAGATTTCCCAGATCAGTTTCCAGTTGTTTTTAACGCGGCAGAAGTCATGATGGATTGACAGCAGTGCCAATGTTGGATGTTTATGCTTTTAAGTTTGGAAAAGAGACCCTTAAACCCAGACTTGGACCACACACCCACTCCACTGAATAGCAGGCTAGTGATTGCTTTGCAATGCTTGCAGTTAGCCACTGATTCCTTCCAAACCACTCATTGTTGAATTAGCGATTTCCAACTTGTTGTGTAATGTTTATGTCCAATGGCTGATGAGCACCGATATTTTTATCTATAATTTCTCTTCATAATTTTTTTTCATATGGCAAGGATTGAAAAGGATTTGCCAGTAGATTGTCGACTTGATTCATGATGATGACCGCTTGTCTAGCTTGCTAGCTACGATTTTGAAAGTATGATGTTGATATGATCAGTCCAATCAAATCTCAATAGATAATTCGTGATTTGACATAATTTTATCTGTGGCCAATGACCTTGAGCCTTCTTGGATTGGTACTTCTAATGTAACTATGGCAGCACCTAAGGGGCTTAAATTTATGAGCTCTCCCTGTAGATTTTGCGGCGACGTAGTGTCCCCATGAGTGACGGAACACTGAGCCAATCACGGAGCAACTAAACAACATTACCAACTCCTACGCTCTGTATGGGTGCCTCACCACCACAGAAAGCACTGAGCTAGGCTGAAACACCTGCATTTTGGAGCTGCCTTACTCAAGAAAGCAAAAAATAGACCATTGTTTGCAAACTGAGATGTGACACATACAGTGGGGCAAAAAAGTATTTAGTCAGCCACCAATTGTGCAAGTTCTCCCACTTAAAAAGATGAGAGAGGCCTGTAATTTTCATCATAGGTACACTTCAACTATGACAGACAAAATGAGAAAAACAAATCCAGAAAATCACATTGTAGGATTTTTAATGAATTTATTTGCAAATTATGGTGGAAAATAAGTATTTGGTCAATAACAAAAGTTTATCTCAATACTTTGTTATATACCCTTTGTTGGCAATGACAGAGGTCAAACGTTTTCTGTAAGTCTTCACAAGGTTTTCACACACTGTTGCTGGTATTTTGGCCCATTCCTCCATGCAGATCTCCTCTAGAGCAGTGATGTTTTGGGGCTGTTGCTGGGCAACACGGACATTCAACTCCCTCCAAAGATTTTCTATGGGGTTGAGATCTGGAGACTGGCTAGGTCACTCCAGGACCTTGAAATGCTTCTTACGAAGCCACTCCTTCGTTGCCCGGGCGGTGTGTTTGGGATCATTGTCATGCTGAAAGACCCAGCCACGTTTCATCCTCAATGTCCTTGCTGATGGAAGGAGGTTTTCACTCAAAATCTCACGATACATGGCCCCATTCATTCTTTCCTTTACACGGATCAGTCGTCCTGGTCCCTTTTCAGAAAAACAGCCCCAAAGCATGATGTTTCCACCCCCATGCTTCACAGTAGGTATGGTGTTCTTTGGATGCAACTCAGCATTCTTTGTCCTCCAAACACGACGAGTTGAGTTTTTACCAAAAAGTTCTATTTTGGTTTCATTTGACCATATGACATTCTCCCAATCTTCTTCTGGATCATCCAAATGCTCTCTAGCAAACTTCAGATGGGCCTGGACATGTACTGGCTTAAGCAGGGGGACACGTCTGGCACTGCAGGATTTGAGTCCCTGGCGGTGTAGTGTGTTACTGATGGTAGGCTTTGTTACTTTGGTCCCAGCTCTCTGCAGGTCATTCACTAGGTCCCCCCGTGTGGTTCTGGGATTTTTGCTCACCGTTCTTGTGATCATTTTGACCCCACGGGGTGAGATCTTGCGTGGAGCCCCAGATCGAGGGAGATTATCAGTGGTCTTGTATGTCTTCCATTTCCTAATAATTGCTTCCACAGTTGATTTCTTCAAACCAAGCTGCTTACCTATTGCAGATTCAGTCTTCCCAGCCTGGTGCAGGTCTACAATTTTGTTTCTGGTGTCCTTTGACAGCTCTTTGGTCTTGGCCATAGTGGAGTTTGGAGTGTGACTGTTTGAGGTTGTGGACAGGTGTCTTTTATACTGATAACAAGTTCAAACAGGTGCCATTAATACAGGTAACGAGTGGAGGACAGAGGAGCCTCTTAAAGAAGAAGTTACAGGTCTGTGAGAGCCAGAAATCTTGCTTGTTTGTAGGTGACCAAATACTTATTTTCCACCATACTTTGCAAATAAATAAATTAAAAATCCTACAATGTGATTTTCTGGATTTTTTTTTCTCATTTTGTCTGTCACAGTTGAAGTGTACCTATGATGAAGGCCTCTCTCATCTTTTTAAGTGGGAGAACTTGCACAATTGGTGGCTGACTAAATACTTTTTTGCCCCACTGTATTAATGCCAAATAACATGCCCCACCTGCCCTGAATGACGGATCGCCACTGGACGTATGACATTTGTTTCTTTATGCATTTTCCTGGTTGTGCGTAGTGTGTGGTCATATTTTTTTTATATAAAATGTATATTATTTAACAGTTATTACAGTTCTGTTATATCAGATCCATTCACTTCACCTCAGATAAATCAGTTCCCATCTTTTTAGTGAGACAACACTTTAGAGAGGAGATAGCAGGAGGTTTGACAAACCAAAAAATTATAGATGAGCAAGTATGCATAGCTTTGTCTGGCGTTTTAGGAGGATGTGTTACCACCTTGTCAAAGGGTGTAGTATGTGAAATAACGGACATAGGTTATGAGTCAACCATGCACACTGCATGTGGGAGAGTGGCTGCAGCAGAGGAGTGGCTGCAGCAAAGGAGTGTTGCTGCAGCAGGAACTACTGGGTTTTTCACGCTCAACAGTTTCCCGAGCGTATCAAGAATGGTCCACCACCCAAAGGACATGCAGTCAACACTGACACAACTGTGGGAAGCATTAGAGTCACATGGGCCAACAACTTGTAGAGTCCATGCCCCGTACAACTCAATATTAGGAAGGTGTTCTTAATGTTTGGTATGCCCAGTGTTTTATGTATGGTTTGTTGAGTGTATGTATGTATGGTTCTGTCCATAGCTCCTGAGGGTGAAGGTAGCAGCATGTGGCCAATACAGATCCTGCAGTGACTGTTTGGGTGCCGGCGACGCCCACTGTGGCTGGTGCACGCTAGAGAGCAGGTATTTACATTTATTGTCATGAATCTTGCCCTGGAGGCAGAACTGAGCGATTTCCGCTAGATGGGCCAGCTGCAAAGTCAAAATTCGTGAAAACTTTTTTGTCTTAATTTAAGGTTAGGTTTAGGCATTAGGGTTAGCAGTGTGCTTAAGGTTAGTTTTAAGGTTAGGGTTAGGTTTAAAATTATGATTTGATGACTTTGTGGCTGTGCTAGCTAGTGACCACTCTGTAGACCTACCCCCAGAATAAGATTCATGGTGAAAAACGCTAACCTTTGTTAGAGCCACGGCCACCCGTGTAAAGTTTTATGGTAATTGCTGTGAAAGGAGTGAGAGTATACTATGATGAATGTGCCTCTGTCAGTGATGTGGGTCTCTTTCTCTCTCTCTCTCTCTCTCTCTCTCTCTCTCTCTCTCTCTCTCTCTCTCTCTCTCTCTCTCTCTCTCTCTCTCTCTCTCTCTCTCTCTCTCTCTCTCTTTCTGCCTGAGGGCTATGTTGGTTATGGCTGGGGGATAAAAGCAGATCAACAGATGAGAAAGGGGGTTAGTTATGTGCTGGGCTGACATGGCCAGGGAGCACTGAGGGAGGGAGAGAGAGAGGGAGAGAGGGAGGGAGAGAATGGGGATGAGGGAGAGAGCGAGAGAATGGGGATGAGGGAGAGAGCAAGAGAATTGGGATGAGGGAGAGAGCAAGAGAATTGGGATGAGGGAGAGAGCGAGAGAAAGGGGATGAGGGAGAGAGATAAACTGGGGATGAGAGAGCAAAAGAGAGAGAGATAGAGAAAGACGGGATGAGACAAAGAGTGAGAGAGACTGAGGATGAGTGAGAGAGACTGGGGATGAGAGAGAGAGAGAAAGAGAGGACTGTTTGAGGACTGAGGAGAGATTTGAGGACTGAGCAGAGAGACAGCAGCACAGAGACAGACTAACACTGTCTGTCCATCTCTCATCTCCCTCTCGCCTCTCTTTATTTATCTTCTATTTATCCCTTTCTCCCTGTCTGTCATTCCTTTTTTATTTGGTAACTGTTAGTTATTGTTTTCTTCTACACTCTTATGCACATGTCTCTCTGGTCATCCTTCTCTCTTTGTGTTCTCTTCTCCTCTCTTTGCTCACTCTCTCTCCCTCCCTCCCTCTCTCGCGCTCTCTATCTCTCTCTCTCCCCCTCTCCCTCTCTCTCTCTGCCTCTCTCACTCTACCTCTACAAAGGCGTGTTGATTGTGATGATGGTGGTGGGAGGGAGAGCGCACACTGGCTCCTTTGAGAAGAAAATGTCAAGTGTGTATTTATGCGCATGTCAGTGTGACGTGTGTGTGTGTGAGTCCGGGGCACTGATGTCATCAGCGTGTGTATGGTGGTGTGTTTGGGAGGTCACCCTGGGCTGCTACTGGTGGTAAGGCCTGGAGCCCAGGGCTCGAGCAAAGGGGGCTGTTATCAGGGCATCAGGGGTCGGTGTCTGTGGGTGGATGGGTCCTCTCTGTCACCTTTCTGACACTCACACTCAAACATAATGGGTGCTGGAGGATTATCTCATCATTGGAGAATCTGCCCGTCTGTGTGTGTATGTGTGTGTGTGTGTGTGTGTGTGTGTGTGTGTGTGTGTGTGTGTGTGTGTGTGTGTGTGTGTGTGTGTGTGTGTGTGTGTGTGTGTCAGGACTGTCTCTATGCCTTTGTATCTCTCTGTATGTGTGTGTTATAGAAGGCATATGTGTTATTCTGCCTGTCAGTGTGTGTGTTGTGCCTCCTGTGTGTCTCTGTGAGTGTTGTGTTTTGTTTCCTGTGTGTCTCTGTGAGTGTTGTTTTTTACCCCTTGTGTGTCTCTGTGAGTGTTGTGTTTTGTCCCTTGTGTGTCTCTGTGAGTGTTGTTTTTTATCCCCTGTGTGTCTCTGTGAGTGTTGTGTTTTATCCCCTGTGTGTCTCTGTGAGTGTTGTTTTTTATCCCCTGTGTGTCTCTGTGAGTGTTGTGTTTTGTCCCCTGTGTGTCTCTGTGAGTGTTGTGTTTTGTCCCCTGTGTGTCTCTGTGAGTGTGTGTTTTGTCCCCTGTGTGTCTCTGTGAGTGTGTTTAAATGTACAGTACCAGTCAAAAGTTTGGACACACCTACTCATTCAAGGGGTTTTCTTTATTTTTACTATTTTCTACATTGTAGAATAATAGTGAAGACATCAAAACTATGAAATAACACATATGGAATCATGTAGTAACCAAAAAACTGTTAAACAAATTTTATTTTTGAGATTCTTCAAAGTAGCCACCATTTGCATTGCTGACAGATTTGCACACACTTGGCATTTTCTCACCCAGCTTCATGAGGTAGTCACCTGGAATGCTTTTCCAACAGTCTTGAAGGAGATCCCACACATGCTGAGCACTTGTTGGCTGCTTTTCCTTTACTCTGCGGTCCCACTTGAAGAAACGTACAAAGTTCTTGAAATTTTCTGGTTTGACTGACCTTCATGTCTTAAAGTAATGATTAACTGTTGTTTCTCTTTGCTTATTTGAGCTGTTCTTGCCATAATATGGACTTGGTCTTTTACCAAATAGGGCTATCTTCTGTATACCACCCTTACCCTACTGATTAGCTCAAATGTATTAAGAAGGAAAGAAATTCAACAAATTAACTTTTAACAAGGCACTCCTGTTAATTGAAATGCATTCTAGGTGACTACCTCATGAAGCTGGTTGAGAGAATGCCAAGAGTGTGCAAAGGGTGGCTACTTTGAAGAATCTCAAATATAAAATATATTTGGATTTGTTTAACACTTTTTTGCTTCCTACATGATTCCATTTGTGTTATTTCATAGTTTTGATGTCTTCACTATTATTCTACAATGTAGAAAATAGTAAAAATAAAGAAAAACCCTTGAATGAGTAGGTGTGCCCAAACTTTTGACTGGTACTGTATGTATGCATGTGTGTATGCATGTGGGTCTGTATCTGTGTATTTGACAGTATATTTCTCGTATTTTTAGGGTGTGTTGTCTGTGAGTGTGTTCGAAGCTGTCTGTCTGTGATTGTGTCTGTATCTGTCTGTCTCTGTGTATGTCTTTATCTGTCTGTCTGTGTATGGATCTCTCTGTATCTGTCTGTGTGTGGGTCACTCTGTATATCTGTCTGTGTGTGGGTCTCTCTGTATATCTGTCTGTGTGTGGGTCTCTCTGTCAATCTGTCTGTGTATGGGTCTCTCTGTATATCTGTCTGTGTATGGGTCTCTCTGTATATCTGTCTGTGTATGGGTCTCTCTGTATATCTGTCTGTGTGTGGGTCTCTCTGTATATCTGTCTGTGTGTGGGTCTCTCTGTATATCTGTCTGTGTATGGGTATCTCTGTATATCTGTCTGTGTGTGGGTCTCTCTGTATATCTGTCTGTGTATGGGTCTCTCTGTATATCTGTCTGTGTATGGGTCTCTCTGTATATCTGTCTGTGTATGGGTCTCTCTGTATATCTGTCTGTGTGTGGGTCTCTGTATATCTGTCTGTGTGTGGGTCTCTCTGTATATCTGTCTGTGTGTGGGTCTCTCTGTATATCTGTCTGTGTGTGGGTCTCTCTGTATATCTGTCTGTGTGTGGGTCTCTCTGTATATCTGTCTGTGTATGGGTATCTCTGTATATCTGTCTGTGTGTGGGTCTCTCTGTATATCTGTCTGTGTGCGGGTCTCTCTGTATATCTGTCTGTGTGTGGGTCTCTCTGTATATCTGTCTGTGTGTGGGTCTCTCTGTATATCTGTCTGTGTGTGGGTCTCTCTGTATATCTGTCTGTGTGTGGGTCTCTCTGTATATCTGTCTGTGTGCGGGTCTCTCTGTATATCTGTCTGTGTATGGGTCTCTGTATATCTGTCTGTGTGTGGGTCTCTCTGTATATCTGTCTGTGTGTGGGTCTCTCTGTATATCTGTCTGTGTGCGGGTCTCTCTGTATATCTGTCTGTGTGTGGGTCTCTCTGTATATCTGTCTGTGTGTGGGTGTGAGAGAGATCTATGTTTTAAGATGTGTAACATTCTTCTCATCAGCACGCATCTTCCTTATCACCTCCCAGACATATCTGGTGAGGAATGAGCTTCTCCTCTCAACTCATATTTTAGCTGCATTTGTTAACTCTGTTTTTCTTAAGGAGCTGTGTGTTACCATTTAAAACCTGCATGCTTTAGCAAAGTTATTGACAGGTGCTAGTGTGTGTGTGTGTGTGTGTGTGTGTGTGTGTGTGTGTGTGTGTGTGTGTGTGTGTGTGTGTGTGTGTGTGTGTGTGTGTGTGTGTGTGTGTGTGTGTGTGTGTGTGTGTGTGTGTGTGTGTGTGTGTGTGTTTGAGAGAGGGAGTTGTTTATGTATCAGTATATGAGTGTGTTAGAGTTGACAGATAAGTTGTGAATGGATTTTAGAATCAATTTCAAACAGTAATATATACCACACTTTTCCTGAGCAGCCCCAGGCATGAAGGTTTCCTCTTAAGGAAGGGAAGTAAGAAAAGTCCATTCTGATCCCTCACTGGGTTAGACAGAGGGAAACAACTCACTGGTCACTTAGTTACTGTCTGACTTTCCTGGTCAGCATCATAGCTTGTCAGTGTACATACTGTACATGTGTGTATGTGTGTGTAAAATAGGTGTGCGTGAGCAAGCCAGCGGATGTGTGTATACATTTAAATGTGCTTCTTTGTGTTTGTGGGTATGTAAGGGGTTTTATGTGGGATTGCAGATACATTCTATTCTATTCCTAGAAGAGCTGCTGACCTCATGGCTCATCCTGGTCCCTCAGCGACAGTAGGACTGAAATCTGGACATTCACTCACGCATGCAGCGAAACACACACACACGCAAACATACACACAAACAGGCACATTTACATGCATCCACACATCCGCACACTCACTTGTTTGCGCACACCTATTTTAGAACATACTTGTTAAAGTGTCAAAGGAAAGTTTGGGCGCTAAAGTCATTACATGGTGATTATCACTTCAAACTGCTGTTTTATTGTCTGTGGTTTCTCTAGTCCACTTTATCTATACTTTAAGGTTGTTGTGTTCTTGCTCTGCTCTATTCTGCACTGCAGGAGTACTAGCTGTGCTCGTTATTAGTCAAACAGTAGTCATAATATGAGCCTACCTTGCCTGATCGCTCCCACTTTCTCACAGTCTGTCTCTCATACATATGTATGCACAGATAGACACAGAAGTACACACACACATATGAATAAATAAAGACTTGGCCCGGTAGATTTTTAATTAGATCAACTGGCCCCTGATCTGAGTGCTGGAGGGGCAGGTTGTCATGGGAACATGAGTAGGTGTGTTGTGTGTGCTGAACTGACTGATAGTCCAGAACTGTCATGTGACACAATGAGATGATGAGAATCTGATACTCTGTGTGCAACAGACCAGAACACTGACTGGAGAGCAGATGAAGTGGGAAAACTGAGTAAACAAAGTTTGCAATGTGGAGCTTTATTGTTATTAGGTCCATAGAGGAGCTCATTTGAGAAGTCCTGCTAGACAGTAGTCTGGCTATGAATGGCTTTCACTATGCGATATCTCACTATCTATGTCTTCCCATAGGGAGATTATAAACATAAATGATCAGGGAAGTTGGCTTCAATTCATACTTCTTAACCAATGTACTCTCTCTCCTATGTACCCATGTACTCACTATATGCCCTGTGTGCAGGTGTTCCATCCAGAGGGAGTGTTCCGGGGGGCTGATGGTGCGCTCCTGGATCGGAATGGGTGAGGGTCCCCAGCAGTGCCCCTCCATGACCCTCACCCCCCAAGAGATCAGCCTTTCGGCTGACATCAAGGTACCAGACATGACATAATAACTGGTTTTCCTATGTCCTACATCAGTACGTTTATCAGTTCAAACAGAAAACTTGAGCAACTATTGTGAAGTTTCAGGTCAAATCAAAGTTTATTTGTCACGTGCGCCGAATACAACAGGTATAGACCTTACAGTGAAATGCTTACTTACAGGCTCTAACCAATAGTGCGAAAAAAAGGTATATGTGTGTGTGTGTGTGTAGGTAAGTAAAGAAATAAAACAACAATAAAATGACATTTGAAAATAACAGTAGCAAGGCTATATACAGACACCGGTTAGTCAGGCTTATTGAGGTAGTATGTACATGTAGGTATGGTTAATTTGAAGTAACTATGCATATATGATGAACAGAGAGTAGCAGTAGCGTAAAATCCTTCTCAGTTGTACGTACACTAGTTACATTATCAGGCTCAGACACAGGACTGTGTTGGGTATGTAAGTCAGGTAGGCTGTGATAGGTCCAGCAGCTGTCCAATTCACAGTCATCATTCAGGGCCACAAGAGCTGGGCCCCCTGCCGTCTCCCTAAACAGGAAACAGCAGGCAGGAAAGAGGAAGTAAGGGCCACAGCCAGGAAGAGATCAATTCCAAAGACAATAGAGTGCAGTTCAGTGTAGCATGTTACCATAATGTCAGTGGTCTCCAACTACTGTATCTATAGCTATGTCATCTTCCTCTCCATCTCTTTCCCCTTCTCCCCCTCTCTTCCCCCTCTTCCCCCTTCCCCCCCTCTTCCCTATATTCTACCTCTTCTCCCCCTCTTCCACCTCTTCCCCCTCTGTTTTTCTCACACATATTGAAATAGATCAGTGAGATTTACGGGCAATGCAGTGCTGCTATATGACACTGTGTTGTTCCTCAGTGTTATGTCTCTCATGTCTCTTCTCACGTAACAGTATATTTGGATGCAAGTTTATTGTGCCATCTGTCATTTGGAGACAATGTTTTCTCTCTCTCGTCCCCTCTCTCCTTCCCTTCACCCCCCTCACCCTTCCTTCTCTCCAACAGGATGTGGGGATTCTGATAAACGGCAGTGTCCCTGATCTGGTTGGTTCCCGGGTAGAGTGTGACTACGGATTGGGCGTTGCCACTGTAGCCACTGTGCACCTGGACTATGGCTCCGCCCAGATTCAGACCTGCCCCCTCCTGCCCCGGGAGAGGTACCCCCACATCCCCCCTGGCAGAGGTAAGGGCTACATGTACTGGTAGAACACTAGTTGGATTTCATCCAGTGACATCACCCCTGATCCTGAGATATGCCGAGATATGTCTCCATGTTATATGTTGTTGTGACAGATCACCTGATGGTTCCTGTGGCGATTAAGGTGAATGGCACGTCTGTGGTTTCTGGGACCTTCCTCATCTATGATTGCGAGAGGACAGGAGCGATACACCCCAAGACTGCGTGAGTGTTTCAAATCTAGGAGTCATCCAGGGTTTCTTTTAGATTTGTTCCACCATCTCATAGTGTTATCTACTAACACTTACCAAACCTTCCTAAGTTAAACCCAGTTACAAGGAACACACACACACACAAGGCCCAAAGCCCCGTCACTCGCATGAAGAAAATAAGGAAATGCAGGGTGCCTTGTGAGAATTCATTGGCGAGTGGGTAACCCGCCTCTACCATCCATTCTATTAGCCAACGTGCAATCACTGGGGAATAAACTGGATGAGCTCCGTTCAAGACAATCCTACCAACGGGACAATAAAAACTGTAATATCTTATGCTTCACCTAGTTGTGGATGAATGACGACACAGATAATATACAGTTGGCTGGGTTTTCCGTGCATCGGTAGGACAGAACATCTACGTCCGGTAAGACGTGGAGTGGGTGTGTGTGTCTGTTTGTCAATAACAGCTGGTGCGCAATGTCTAATATTAAGATAGTCTCGAGGTATTGCCGGCCTGAGGTACTGTAGAGATACCTTATGATATGCTGTAGACCACGCTATCTACCAAGAGAGTTTTCATCTATATTTTTCGTAGCCATAAATTTACCACCACAAACCGACGCTGGCACTAAGACTGTACTCAATGAGCTGTATAAAGCCATAAGCAAACAAGAAAATGCTCATCCAGAAGCGGTGCTCCTAGTGGCCAGGGACTTTAATGCAGGCAAACTTAAATCTGTTTTACCTCATTTCTACCCGCATATCACATATGCAACAAGAGGAGAAAAAAAACTCTAGACCACCTTTACTCCACACACAGAGACGCATACAAAGCTCTCCCTCGCCCTCCATTTGGAAACTCTGACCATAATTCTGTCCTCCTGATTCCTGCTTACAAGCAAAAACTAAAGCAAGAAGTACCAGTGACTCGCTCACTATGGAAGTGGTCAGATGGCACGGATGCTACGCTACAGGACTGTTTTGCTAGCACAGACTGGAATATGTTCCGGGATTCATCGAATGAGGCATTGAGGAGTATACCACCTCAGTCACCGGCTTCATCAATAAGTGCATCAATGACGTCGTCCCACAGTGACCGTACGTACATATCCCAACCATAAACCGTGGATTACAGGCAACATCCGCACCGAGCTAAAGGTTAGAGCTGCCGTTTTCAAGGAGCGGGACACCAATCCGGACACTTATAATAAATCCCGCTATGCGCTCAGACGAACAATCAAACAGGCAAAGTGTCAATACAAAAACTATTGGATGTGGCAGAACTTGTAAACTATTACGTACTACAAAGGGAAACTCAGCCGCGAGCTGCCCAGTGACGTGAGTCTACCAAATGGGCTAAATGCCTTTTATGCTCGCTTCGAGGAAAGAAGCATGCATGAAAGCACCAGCTGTTCTGGACAACTGTGTGATCACGCTCGCCGTAGCCTATGTGAGCAAGACCTTTAAACAGGTCAACATTCACAAGGCCGCGGAGCCAGGCGGATTACCAGGACGTGTACTCAGAGCATGCGCAGACCAACTGGCAAGTGTCTTCATTGATATTTTCAACCTCTCCCTGACCGAGTCTGTAATACCTACATGTGTCGGCAGACCACCATAGTCCCTGTGCCCAAAAAACAAAGGTAACCTGCCTAAATGACTACTGGCCCGTAGCACTCACGTCGGTAGCCATGAAGTGCTTTGAAAGGCTGGTCATGGCTCACATCAACACCATCATCCCAGAAACCCTAGACCCACTCCAATTTGCATACCGCCCCAACAGATCTACAGATGACACAATCTCAATCGCATTCCACACTGCCCTTTCCCACCTGGACAAAAGGAACACCTATGTGAGAAAGTTGTTCATTGACTACAGCTCAGCGTTCAACACCATAGTCCCCACAAAGCTCATCACTAAGCTAAGGACCCTGGGACTAAACACTTCCCTCTGCTACTGGATCCTGGACTTCCTGACGGGTCACCCCCAGGTGGTAAGGGTAGGCAACAACACATCTGCCACGCTGACCTTCAACATGGGGGCCACTCATGGGTGCGTGCTTAGTCCTCTCCTGTACTCTCTGTTCACCCACGACTGCGTGGACAAGCACGACTCCAACACTATCATTAAGTTTGCTGACGACACAACTTTGGTAGGCCTGATCACCGAAAATGATGAGACAGCCTATAGGGAGGAGGTCAGAGACCTGGCAGTGTGGTGGACAACAACCTCTCCCTCAACGTGAGCAAGACAAAGGAGATGATCTTGGACTACAGGAAAAGGAGGGCCGAACATGCCTCCATTCACATTGATGGGGCTATAGTGGAGTAGGTCGAGAGTTTCAAGTTCCTTGGTGTCCACATCACCAACAAACTACCGTGGTCCAAACGTGCCAAGAAAGTTGTGAAGAGGGCACGACAATGCCTTTTCCCCCTCAAGAGACTTTAAAGATTTGGCATGGGTCCTCAGATCCTCAAAAAGTTCTACAGCTGCCGCATCGAGAGCATCCTGACTGGTTGCATCACCACCTGGTATGGAAACTGCTCGGCATCTGACCGTAAGGCACAGCAGAGGGTAGTGCATACAGCTCAGTACATCACTGGGGCCAAGCTTCCTGCCATCCAGGACTTATATACTAGGTGGTGTCAGAGGAAGGCCCAAAAAATTGCCAAAGACTCCCGCCACCCTAGTCATAGACTGTTCTCTTGCTACCGCACGGTAAGCGGTATCAGAGGGCCAAGTCTATGTAAAAAAAGCCTCTTTAACAGCTTCTATCCCCAATCCATAAGACTGCTGAACAATTAATCAAATGGCCAACTGGACTATTTGCATTGAACCCCCGCTCCTCATTTGTTTTTACACTGCTGCTACTCGCTGTTTATTATCTATCCATTGTCACTTTTCCCCTACCTACATATACAAATTACCTCGACTAACCTGTAACCCCGCACATTGACTTGGTACCGGTACCCCCTATATATAGCCTCATTATTGTTATTTTGTGTTACTTTTTTTAATTAAATTTTTTACTTTTGTTTATTTAGTAAACATTTTCTTAACAACTGCATTGTTGTAAGTAAGCATAACACGGTAAGGTCTAAACCTTTTGTATTCGGCGCATGTGACAAATACAATTTGATTTGATTTGAAATAGCTGGATCATAAGTGTGAAATTTGAGGCACGCAAACAGCCCCGTCCTTGAGCAGAGTTCTCTGCCAAGTCCCTAGCATCACTCAAATGTCGGCCAAATGTCATCTATAGTCTCAATGGCATTCTCATCGCACATAGAGCGCCAATCAGAATGGGCGGCAGAGCTATAGAAACCAGTGTCAGTGTCACTGAGGGGAGCTGTGTTGTTTATATTTGTGTTGTACTGTATGTTGTTGGTTGGCTGTACAGTATCTCTCATGTTGTATGTTGCCTAGCAACATTTGTTTATTGGGATTAAATATAGTTTATTGAATTGAATAGTTTACCCTCTGTACTCAGTGAGGGTGATGTTGGTTAAATTTGTCTATGTCTATTAGCATAGTTTAAATTCAGCCTGGTCGAGGCTTTATGTGGAATGTGGAATTAATATACTGTGGAAGCAAAAGTAAGGAAATTGTAAGTAGGAGCTTTGGTTGGTTCTGTTGATGTTTTTTCATGTGGAGGCTGTGGCCTGTATGGTCTGTATGTCCGTAGCCAGCGTGACTGCTGACCACAGAGACAGGAGAGAAACTGCCCACAAAATGAGGAGGAAACTGAGCTACACTTCCTAACTTCCTGCCAAATGTATGACCATATTAGAGACACATATTTCCCTCAGATTACACAGACTCTCAAAGAATTCACAAAACAAATCCAATTTTGAACAACTCCAATATCGATTGGGTGAAATACCAGTCTGCCATCACAGCAGCAAGACCTGTTGCCACAAGAAAAGGGCAACCAGTGAAGAACAAACACCACTGTAAATACATCCCATATTTACATTTATTTATTTTCCCTTTTCTACTTTAACTATTTGCACATCGTTATAACACTGTACATGGAGTGCATTCCGAAAGCATTCAGACCCTTTGACTTTTTCCACATTTTGTTACATTAGAACACAGTGGCCTCCATCATTATTAAATGGAAGAAGTTTGGAACCACCAAGACTCTTCCGAGAGCTGGCCGCACGGTCAAACTGAGCAATCGGGGGAGAAGGGCCTTGGTCAGGGAGGTGACCAAGAATTCGATAGTCACTCTGACAGAGCTCCAGAGAAGGACAACCATCTCTGCAGCACTCCAACAATCAGGCCTTTATGGTAGAGTGGCCAGATAGAAGCCACTCCTCAGTAAAAGGAACATGACAGCCTGCTTGGAGTTTGTCAAAAGGCACCTAAGGACTCTCAGACTATGAGAAACAAGATTCTCTGTTCTGATGAAACCAAGATTGAAGTCTTTGGCCTGAATGCCAAGCGTCACATCTGGAGGAAACCTGGCACCATCCCTACGGTGAAGCACGGTGGTGGCAGCGTCATGCTGTGGGGATGTTTTTCAGCTGCAGGGACTGGGAGACTGGCCAGGATCGAGGTAAAGATGAACAGAGCAAAGTACAGAGAGATCCTTAATGAAAACCTACTCCAGAGCAATCAGGACCTCAGACTGAGGCGAAGGTTTACCTTCCAACAGGACCCTAAGCACACAGCCAAGACAACGCAGGCTTCGGATCAAGTCTCTGAATGTCCTTGAGTGGCCCAGCCAGAGCCAGGACTTAAACCCGATTGAACATCTCTGGAGAGATCTAGAAATAGCTGTGCAGCGATGCTCCCCATCCAACCTGACAGAGATTGAAGGGATCTGCATAGAAACTCCCCAAATACAAGTGTTCCAAGCTTGTAGCACCATACCCAAGACGACTCGAGGCTGTAATCACTGCCAAATGTGCTTCAATAAAGTACTGAGTAAATTATTTGAATACGTATGTAAATGGTTTATTTCCGTTTTCTAAAAACCTGTTTTTGCTTTGTCGTTATGGGTTATTGCGTGTAAATTGATGAGGGGAAAAAACGATTTAATCAATTTTAGAATAAGGCTGTAACGTAACAAAATGTGGAAAAATGTCAAGGGGTCTGAATACATTTCGAATGCACTATAGCCATAATATGACATTTGAAATGTATTTATTCCTTTGAAACTTTTGTGAATGTAATGTTTACTGTTCATTTTTTATTATTGATTTCACTTTTGTTTATTATCTATTTCACTTACTTTGGCAATGTAAACATATGTTTCCCATGCCAATAAAGCCCTTTGAATTGAAATGAGAGAGAGAGGCTTCTCTGTTCTGGAGGACAGCCAGCTGGTTTCCTATTTGCGTATTTGACCATGTTTCGGGATCTGCCTTATCTCATGAGCAGATCTCTGGATCAGTGTGTTTGTGTGTGTGTGTGCATGTGTGCGTGTGTGTGTAAATGGTGATCAGATCTGTTAACTGTTTGGATGTGTCCCTCTTGCACACTTATCATGTCGCTTTGGAGGTGTGAAAGTAGACTTGAGTATAATATACAGTATGTGTCTACCTATAAATGACTGTGTATGTGTATGCATTCAGAGGCAATCTTAGGGTTTGTTAATTTGGCTCACTTGTCAAATTAGTTTAGTGGTGTGAAAATGGACTTCTCTCCCCTCTGTGAACCTTGCCTCCAGGGAAGACCTCTCATTCTCACTGACAGGATTCACTTCCTGTGTGTGTGTGAACAAGCAGAGATTTCTATTGTGCGTGTGTGTGTGTGTGCGTGTGTGTGTGTGTGTGTGTGTGTGTGTGTGTGTGTGTGTGTGTGTGTGTGTGTGTGTGTGTGTGTGTGTGTGTGTGTGTGTGTGTGTGTGTGTGTGTGTGTGTGTGTGTGTGTGTGTGTGTGTGTGTGTGTGTATACATGTGTATGTAAGTAGGTGAATATGTGTGTGTGTTCTTTTATGCCTCTGAGGTCCACAGTGGGGTCTGATAGTGTGAAGTATTGCTGAAGGTGATAATGCCCTAAGTGCGATTCTCACATGAAGAGCACAGGGCTGCTAAATGAAGACCGCAGATTAGATTAGACTCTATCCACATTTAATCACTTCAAGCTGTGGGATCCTGAGTGGTGCAGCGTTCTAAGGCACTGCATCGCAGTGCTAAAGGCGTCACTACAGACCCGGGTTCGATCCTGGGCTCTATCACAACCGGCCGTGATCGTCCCATAGGGTGGCGCACAGTTGACCCAGCGTTGTCCAGGTTAGGGGAGGGGTAGGCCATCATTGTACATAAGAATTTGTTCTTAATAACTGATTTGCCTAGTTAAATAAAGGTTAAATAAAATAAAATAAATAAAAGTTGCTCTCTCTCTCTTAAACCTCTCTGGGATATGTGGGACGCCACCTCGCCAACAGCCAGTGAAATTGCAGGGCGCCAAATTCAAAACAACAGAAATCCCATAATTAAAATTCCTCAAAAATACAAGTATTATACACCATTTTAAAGATAAACTTATTGTAAATCCAGCCACAGTGTCCGATTTCAAATAGGCTTTACGGCGAAAGCACACCAAACGATTATGTTAGGTCAGCACCTAGTCACAGAAAACCATACAGCCATTTTCCAGCCAAGGAGAGGGCTCACAAAAGTCAGAAATAGCGATTAAATGAATCACTAACCTTTGATGATCTTCATCAGATGGCACTCACAGGACTTCATGTTACACAATAAATGTGTATTTTGTTCGATAAAGTTAATCTTTATGTCCAAAAAACCTCATTTGAAATTGGTGTGTTACGTTCAGAAATGCATTGTCTCAAACAAACATCCGGTAAAAGTGCAGAGAGCCACATCAAATTACAGAAATACTCATAATAAACATTGATAAAAGTGTTATGCATGGAATTATAGATAAACTTCTCCTTAATGCAACCGCTGTGTCAGATTTCAAAAAGGCTTTACGGCAAAAGCACACCTTGCGATTATGTTAGGTCAGCGCCTAGCCACAGAAAAACATACAGCCATTTTCCAAAGAAGGAGAGGTGTCACAAAAGTCAGAAATAGCTTTATAAATATTCACTTACCTTTGATGATCTTCATCGGAATGCACTCCCAGGAATCCCAGTTCCACAATAAATGCTTGTTTTGTTCGATAAAGTAATTTATGTCCAAATACCTCCTTTTTTTTCGCGCGTTTAGCCCAGTAATCCAAATGCTCAATGCGCGATCGCTTAGTTCAGACAAAAAGTCAAAAATGTTATATTACAGTTCGTAGAAACATGTCAAACAATGTATAGAATCATGTTTGTATCATAAATCTTCAATAATGTTTCAACTGGACAATTCCTTTGTCTTTAGAAAGAAAAAGGAACGCAGCTAACTCGATTTCTGCCAGACACCTGACTCAAACAGCTCTTATTCTCTCCCCCTTCACAGTAGAAGCCTGAAACAAGGTTCTAAAGACTGTTGACATCTAGTGGAAGCCTTAGGAAGTGCAATATGACCCCATAGACACTGTATATTCGATAGGCAATGACTTGAAAAACTACAAACCTCAGATTTCCCACTTCCTGGTTGGATTTTTTCTCAGGTTTTTGCCTGCCGTATGAGTTCTGTTATACTCACAGACATAATTCAAACAGTTTTAGAAACGTCAGCGTGTTTTCTATCCAAATCTACTAATTATATGCATATTCTAGCTTTTGGGCCTGAGTAGCAGGCAGTTTACTCTGGGCACCTTATTATCCAAGCTACTCAATACTGCCCCCCAGTCCCAAAGAAGTTAATAACTCCAGAAAGACTGAGAGAGGCTCTCTGTGTCCATTAGAATTTCACCATAACACTGTAACCGGATACGGGCTTATTTCGTTCTGCGTTTGGACTGAAGCCTGGTTCTGTGGGTCTTGCGTCTGTTTTGAAATGGTACTGTGTGTGTTTGTATTCAGAATGGTGTGTGTGTATGTGTGTGTTGAGAGTGCTCTTTCACAGCCGGGTCGATGTGATTTCTAGGTGAGGCGCTAATGGACAACTAGACGGGGAGCATTCCTCTCAGACCAAACGCCCCGGCAGACCAAACGTCTCTCTCTCTCTCTCTCTCTCTCTCTCTCTCTCTCTCTCTCTCTCTCTCTCTCTCTCTCTCTCTCTCTCTCTTTACACACTCCCCACTTTCTATCTTTTCACTCTCTCACACACTTTCCCCTCTTTTTCACCCTTTGTCTCCCTCCTTCTCACTATCCCTCGGTGTCTCTCATTCCCCCCTCTGCCCCCTTCCTCTCCCCATTTAATAACGTCTATTCTCCCTAACAGCTTTCTCCTTGACAGAGACATGATTGAGAGTGTGTGTTTAACCACAGTGCTCACCGAGAGGCCCTGAGAGTAAAAGCTCACCTGTGTGTTCAGTGTGTGTGGTATGTTCATTCCGTGTGTGAGGGTCAGGGGTGGGGGATTCAGCATGGCTCTATAGGACAAGCAAGAAAGGACAAGAAGCTAGAAAGTTTGTGAGTGAGACATTTAGTGAAAAAATATTTTAAAAAATAAGAGTCCCTGGAGTGGGTTGTCTGCTTCTAATCACCCCCACCCCACCAGAAAACACACTAGGCTTTGGCCGCATCCAGATTGTCATACCAGGATATTCGGTAATACCTGCTCTGAACACAAGGGGTGCTATATTCAAACCCCACTGAGCCTCTGTAATCTTAAGGTTATAAATGATAGCAAGTACATGTAAAATTCCATAGAGAATGCTAACTAAATGCTAACAAGCACATTGCAAACACTTTATACAGTCTCTGACCTAAACTATTTGCAGGACTGAAATCCCATCTCATAAAGTTATACAAGTAACTCAGAAATGCTACTCACAGTTTTCTGCACACACAAAACAAATATTAGACAGCAAGGCTTTTGATCCAGGAGGCAATTATCTGCTGCTACCAAGCAAAGCTTGATTTTGGAAGAAGCTAACCACTTAGCTAGATAGCTAACTAGCTACTAAATTAGCAAACCAAATGCACAACTGCAGAGCATTTAACACATTTTAGACAGTTAACTTAATAGTTATAAGATATCTAGCTGGCAAACATTTAGTTTTGAATTCCATACGGTAACTAAATCACCTGGCGCATGCTGCACAACAGTGAGTGATTCACAAAGCTCCGGTCTCTCGTCGTTGTGTGCTTGTAAACAATGAAAAATTATGTGACAGGTGAAATTAAGAACGCAATCTTCTTTATCTCCTAACGTATTGCACAAATTGGTTTAAGGTCTTTGCAAAAAGTAGCTACAAATATTCAAATGTAGAAAAAACTCCAAAGAAATAGTTTCAACGGTATTGACGGTATTAAAAAAACATCTCGTGGCTGTTTCCAAATACCCCGGTATACAGTGTATACGGCTTACCGCCCAAGTCTAACACAGACACACCACTCCACGTTCCTGCAAACCCCTCCATCTCTCCAGTCTTAATCGGCAAGCTGTACCCCTTCTCCCATGGTTGTATGGAGACAGACAGGGAATCACTGGAGGGGCTGTCACTCCAGGTGTTGGAACATCTGTCTTCCACCCGCAGGCAATAGAGACACACACAGTGGAGGTGTTCCAATTTGGGCTGCTATCTGGGAAGACACACACACAAACACGCACAAACACACACACACAGTACACACATACACACACGCGCAATCACGTACACATGCACACACGCACACACGCACACACACACACACACACACACACACACACACACACGCACGCACGTACGCACGCACGTACACACACACACACACACACACACACACACACACACACACACACACACACACACACACACACACACACACACACACACACACACACACACACACACACACACACACACATAGAGCTCCCTCAGGGATTCCAGACTGCGTAGGTCCTAATGAATAGTGGAGCTCTCTGTTTAGTATCTTCTCTCTGTGCCAGTGTAACCATGATCGACATTGCATGTTGCTTTGTCCACTGATTTGTCCACTGGGTTTGTCCACTGGGTTTGTCCACTGGGTGTGTTTGAGTGTTTACTACAGGCTCCAGGTCTCATCTGTATGTGTTTGGCCCATGTCAGATGGTCTAATTGTTATCTATGTGTGTTGTCCTGTGTTTCAGGTGTATCAGCTGTCTAAGCACCAGGTGGAGATGTTACTGGGACCAAAACAGCCACTCTTGCCTCTCCACTAAAGACGACTCCAAACCCAGCCTGCTAGAGGTGAGTTACCCCTCTGTGTTAAACCACTCCAATCAGACATACTGTATGTATAAGTAGCAATAATAAGCATGGATCAGTTCCCCACTAGTCCTGACCTTAAAGGGGCAATCCGCAGTTGAAACAATAACAAAACGGCATCCCGCCATTGTTTAAGTAAAACGCTGAAGTGTGGGACTGAAGAAATGTAACCACTCTCAAATGCATAAACAAAGCTGTGGATACAAGTCTGACCATCCATGATGTCAACATTATAGTTTCACATGTGTTATCATGTGATACAGTGTTTGTTTGCATATCAGGTTTGGCCGGGGTAGGCCGTCATTGTCAGTAAGAATTTGTTCTTAACTGACTTGCCTAGTTAAATAAAGGTTCAATTAAAATACGTACTTTGTTTACAAACATTGAAGTTAAACAAGCTTATATTTTGGCTTCTGATGGGGTACAACAGTTGAACTAAGCTCATGAGGCATTTCTAAGTTATATTCTTCAAGAATCAATGGGTACATATCATTCATTTATAAGTCCAAAACTAGATGTAGCAACGGAAGATTGCCCCTTTAAACATTAGAGGGGAAGACTTCAACTAAACCCTAGATGAGTGGCAACCAATCACAAGCTCCTATGATGATCTCAGTTCATTCTCATTTGGCATTGTAACAGCCCGGCAAGTCATGTGGTCATACCAGGTCAAAGCTATCTTACTGTTGTCAGCCATTTTTAAAACAGCCCATAAAACCTCGGGAGACATGGTTAACATACTCCCAACGAGATAATGGGCCATGTTATAGCCTCTCTGACCTTTCCAAAACTCTCTCTCCCAGTTCTTCATCGTGGTGGCTTTTGATAGGCCCACTGGAGCCAGTGTGTTGAAGAATGGGTTCACTGTTTCACAGTTTTTCCTGTCTTATGTACAATGCTGTATAAGGTTGCCATGGTGTCCAGTTAGTGTGTACTGTGCTCGAGTGTGAGGAGCTTTTATCGGAAAATGAATGTTAGTAATGATTTTTTCAAAATTGTCAAAATCTGTCATTGAAGACTGAGCTCAATATTAAACCTATTTTTTCAGACCTCTTTTGAGAAAAACATCTGACAAGCTTTAATTGTGATGAGAACACCTATCCCTTTAACTATTGTTATGTTACGGCAAGACAAGCTCGTTAAGTTCATTATAGCTATCACAGCCCCCCTAGACACTCCTCACCTCCTCTGAGCATACCTATGCCCTGACAGCATCACCGCTGTGGTACAGCCAGCCACCCCACTCTTCTACTGCCTTTGGTGTTAGAGCCAAGAGTGTTAACACACAGCTATGTCCCTCTGCCACTATTAGGAGCCCCACTCACAGGCAGCTGTTCTGAAAGGAGAGGAGAGGGTCTGATTGGGTCCAGAGAGACTGATGTACTCAACTGGAGGAGTGTGGTTAGGTGAGTCAGAGTGAGTTAGTCGGGCCATACCATGACAATAAATGTCCTGACTGAAAAATAAAAGTAATATCTTCATCAAAATAATATTCCTTTCTTAATCGAAATAAAAGTCCTATCTTAATCTAAGTAAAAGTCCGATATGAGGTTCTGTAAAGATGGTCAGAAATAAAGTCTGAGTTCAGGTCTTCTGCTTTGAGCCCCATCCTGCCATTCTTCCGCCATCTTTGCCATCTGGTGTGTCTCACTGCCCTCCACTTTAGGATGTTGTTGTTTCCCTCTGAGCAGAGCAGAGCTTCACCCTCTTATTTCCTCCTCCTCCTCTCAGCCACATAAACAGGACAGGTGTTTTACATTGTTTTCTTTAACCCATGAGTGTTTGTATCACGTCCCGTCCTCCAGAATTCTGCTTCCTGTCCAAGCCTTGTGGCCAAGGATGTTCCACCATCACCCTCAGGGATAACCCAAGACTTCACCCTGTCGCTAAGCAACGTGGAGCAGGTACAGTGTACCCTTACCCTTGTTAGATATTATCCTAAATGTGGTACAGCCGGATAGGACTAAAGTAACTCTTGGTCTTAGAGGGAGATTGGTGGGAATCATAGTCATCAATCCCTAAATGGTTGCTCTTTGGGAGTGAGCTGAGACAGCTGCAGTTACTATGTGGGAGAGGTTAGAACCAGAATGATACCTCGTAGCTGTCTGTTCCCACCAGGTTCTCACCTCGTAGCTGTCTGTTCCCACCAGGTTCTCACCTCGTAGCTGTCTGTTCCCACCAGGTTCTCACCTCGTAGCTGTCTGTTCCCACCAGGTTCTCACCTCGTAGCGGTCTGTTCCCACCAGGTTCTCACCTCGTAGCTGTCTGTTCCCACCAGGTTCTCACCTCGTAGCTGTCTGTTCCCACCAGGTTCTCACCTCGTAGCTGTCTGTTCCCACCAGGTTCTCACCTCGTAGCTGTCTGTTCCCACCAGGTTCTCACCTCGTAGCGGTCTGTTCCCACCAGGTTCTCACCTCGTAGCTGTCTGTTCCCACCAGGTTCTCACCTCGTAGCTGTCTGTTCCCACCAGGTTCTCACCTCGTAGCTGTCTGTTCCCACCAGGTTCTCACCTCGTAGCTGTCTGTTCCCACCAGGTTCAATCAATCAATCAAATGTATTTATAAAGCCCTTTTTACATCAGCCGATGTCACAAAGTGCTGTACAGAAACCCAGTCTAAAACCCCAAACAGCAAGCAATGCAGATGTAGAAGCACGCTGGCTAGGAAAAACTCCCTAGAAAGACAGGAACCTAGGAAGAAACCTAGTGAGGAACCAGGCTCTGAGGGGTGCCTAGTCCTCTTCTGGCTGTGCCGGGTGGAGATTATAACAGAACATGTCCAAGATGTTCAAACGTTCATAGATGACCAGCAGGGTCAAATAATAATAATCACAGTGGTTGTAGAGGGTGCAAACAGGTCAGCACCTCAGGAGTCAATGTCAGTTGGCTTTTCATAGCCGATCATTCAGTTAGAGACAGGTTCTCTGATGTCTTATCTCTCAGTATGTATACAGTCATTTACAGACATATGGAGACATTCAAAGAACATATAGCAATCTTTAGTACTATTCAGCCTATCTTTCTACTTTTGTACATTTTGTACCTTCAGACAATGATTTCAGATCAGTCTGTATAACCCTAATCCTAACCTCAACATATTGAATGTGAGACAGAAGCTGATATTGTATCTGTGATGAGGGTCTGACTCTGTTAGCATGTGACATTCCATCCCTGACTAGTTGCCAGGTCTGGTCAGTCGTAACTATAACCCTGTGCCCTTTCACACACTCTCCCACTGGATTTATATTGTGATAGAGAGTCACACACACACACACACGCACACATACACACACTTTACCGCCCAGATGTTGATGAATATGATGAATATGAATTATACATGATTCTGAATTTCTGCCTGGCAGGGACAATTATCCTGTGCTGTTTAGATGTTTTGCATTCTTCCCCTCCCAGGGTTGTCAATGGTTACCAGAGTTGTTCAGGGGGACACAGTTTTCTCCCAGCCAGGTTCCTGTTATTATGTCTCAGTTGACACCCTATTCCCTACATAGTGTTCGTACATGTATAGAATGAACCCAGGAAGATCAACCCTGCTCAACTAATGGGTATCTAGCTCAACTAGATGGAACAGCCACTATGCTGATAATGGAACTAGAACAAGCACATTCTCCGAACAAAGAGACATCTCCAATCTCCAATACAAACATGTCTAACTATGTGAAAACATGGAGTATCCTTGGTGCCAGGCTGTTGCTGCTGTAGCTTTCTTGCCAATGTTGTCTAGCCAATGTTTGGCATGGATCCATCCAATTGCAAAGCAGTCGGCTGAAGCAGAAACAGACTGTCAATCAAGCTAGGATGGGGAAAATAAAGACCTAGCAACATTTCTGAAGGCAAAATATCTATCCCAAAATGTGTTTCCACAAACCCCTGTTTTCCTGGGTGATGTCAGACTGCGGCAGCCTCATGATTGGTTTATAAATTAAGGTTTTATTGTCATGAGGACTGTTCGGTTTGTTTTGTTCTGTAGCAGGAGGAGCTTGAGTGTGACTTTGGGAGTGAGCAGCGGTACGAGGCTCGATGGCTGAACAGTGTCTCAGAGGTCAAGTGCAGTGGAGTGATGGTGAGTACAACCAATCACCTTCCTAGGAGCACGTGTCACTCAACACAATTTTGGTGAAGGTGCCAGTCAGAAATAAGATGTTTAGTGTATGGCCAAACAAAGCCATGCTTACTGGTTGTGTATGGTGAAATGGCCAATCAGCGAGCTTGTTTCTGTCCATGTAGCTTACCACAGCGGAGAGGAGTCAGGTGTTTCAGCTCAGCCTGCGGAGAAAGGGACACCTGGACAAGTACATTGACAGCCCTAAACCCATGACCGGTAAGATTATACACACACATACACAGGCATGTGCACACACACACACACACACACGCACACGCACACGCACACGCACACGCACAAGCCTAGTCCCAGATGCTAGTATATTCTCAATGTTAACAGGCCAGGTATTTGCCATGTGAGCCCTGAGAGCAGAAGAACTGACCTACAGCCAGAAGAACTGCATACTTTACTACAGGACTAATGCTTCATACCATACTCACTGCTCAGTCATCAAAACACACAAGCACAAATGGTTTCTCTGTGGGAGGTGCTGGAACATGAACACGCACATCTGTTTCTCTGGATTTCTGTTATGTCTTCCCTCTCTGTTTCTCTGGGTTTGTGTTATATATCTTCCCTCTCTGTTTCTCTGGGTTTGTGTTTTGTCTTCCCTCTCTGTTTCTCTGGGTTTGTGTTATATCTTCCCTCTCTGTTTCTCTGGGTTTGTGTTATATCTTCCCTCTCTGTTTCTCTGGGTTTGTGTTTTGTCTTCCCTCTCTGTTTCTCTGGGTTTGTGTTATATCTTCCCTCTCTGTTTCTCTGGGTTTGTGTTTTGTCTTCCCTCTGTTTCTCTGGGTTTGTGTTATGTCCTCCCTCTCTGTTTCTCTGGGTTTGTGTTTTGTCTTCCCTCTCTGTTTCTCTGGGTTTGTGTTTTGTCTTCCCTCTGTTTCTCTGGGTTTGTGTTTTGTCTTCCCTCTCTGTTTCTCTGGGTTTCTGTTGTGTTATATCTTCCCTCTCTGTTTCTCTGGGTTTGTGTTATGTCCTCCCTCTCTGTTTCTCTGGGTTTGTGTTTTGTCTTCCCTCTCTGTTTCTCTGGGTTTGTGTTTTGTCTTCCCTCTCTGTTTCTCTTTGTTTGTGTTATATCTTCCCTCTCTGTTTCTCTGGGTTTGTGTTTTGTCTTCCCTCTCTGTTTCTCTGGGTTTCTGTTTTGTCTTCCCTCTCTGTTTCTCTGGGTTTGTGTTATATCTTCCCTCTGTTTCTCTGGGTTTGTGTTTTGTCTTCCCTCTCTGTTTCTCTGGGTTTGTGTTATATCTTCCCTCTCTGTTTCTCTGGGTTTGTGTTATATCTTCCCTCTCTGTTTCTCTGGGTTTGTGTTATATATTCCCTCTGTTTCTCTGGGTTTGTGTTTTGTCTTCCCTCTCTGTTTCTCTGGGTTTGTGTTATGTCTTCCCTCTCTGTTTCTCTGGGTTTGTGTTATGTCCTCCCTCTCTGTTTCTCTGGGTTTCTGTTTTGTCTTCCCTCTCTCTTTCTCTGGGTTTGTGTTATATCTTCCCTCTCTGTTTCTCTGGGTTTGTGTTATATCTTCCCTCTATCTTTCTCTGGGTTTGTGTTATGTCCTCCCTCTCTGTTTCTCTGGGTTTGTGTTTTGTCTTCCCTCTCTGTTTCTCTGGGTTTGTGTTATATCTTCCCTCTATCTTTCTCTGGGTTTGTGTTATGTCTTCCCTCTCTGTTTCTCTGGGTTTGTGTTATGTCCTCCCTCTCTGTTTCTCTGGGTTTCTGTTTTGTCTTCCCTCTCTCTTTCTCTGGGTTTGTGTTATATCTTCCCTCTCTGTTTCTCTGGGTTTGTGTTATATCTTCCCTCTATCTTTCTCTGGGTTTGTGTTATGTCCTCCCTCTCTGTTTCTCTGGGTTTCTGTTTTGTCTTCCCTCTCTCTTTCTCTGGGTTTGTGTTATATCTTCCCTCTCTTTTTCTCTGGGTTTGTGTTATATCTTCCCTCTCTGTTTCTCTGGGTTTCTGTTATGTCTTCCCTATCTGTTTCTCTGGGTTTGTGTTATATCTTCCCTCTCTGTTTCTCTGGGTTTCTGTTTTGTCTTCCCTCTCTGTTTCTCTGGGTTTGTGTTATATCTTCCCTCTATCTTTCTCTGGGTTTGTGTTATGTCCTCCCTCTCAGTTTCTCTGGGTTTGTGTTTTGTCTTCCCTCTCTGTTTCTCTGGGTTTGTGTTTTGTCTTCCCTCTCTGTTTCTCTGGGTTTGTGTTATGTCCTCCCTCTCTGTTTCTCTGGGTTTGTGTTTTGTCTTCCCTCTCTGTTTCTCTGGGTTTCTGTTTTGTCTTCCCTCTCTGTTTCTCTGGGTTTGTGTTTTGTCTTCCCTCTCTGTTTCTCTGGGTTTGTGTTATGTCCTCCCTCTCTGTTTCTCTGGGTTTGTGTTATATCTTCCCTCTCTGTTTCTCTGGGTTTCTGTTTTGTCTTCCCTCTCTGTTTCTCTGGGTTTGTGTTTTGTCTTCCCTCTCTGTTTCTCTGGGTTTGTGTTATATCTTCCCTCTCTGTTTCTCTGGGTTTGTGTTATATCTTCCCTCTCTGTTTCTCTGGGTTTCTGTTTTGTCTTCCCTCTCTGTTTCTCTGGGTTTGTGTTTTGTCTTCCCTCTCTGTTTCTCTGGGTTTGTGTTATGTCTTCCCTCTCTGTTTCTCTGGGTTTGTGTTATATCTTCCCTCTATCTTTCTCTGGGTTTGTGTTATATCTTCCCTCTCTGTTTCTCTGGGTTTCTGTTTTGTCTTCCCTCTCTGTTTCTCTGGGTTTGTGTTTTGTCTTCCCTCTCTGTTTCTCTGGGTTTGTGTTATATCTTCCCTCTCTGTTTCTCTGGGTTTCTGTTTTGTCTTCCCTCTCTGTTTCTCTGGGTTTGTGTTTTGTCTTCCCTCTCTGTTTCTCTGGGTTTGTGCTATATCTTCCCTCTCTGTTTCTCTGGGTTTGTGTTATATCTTCCCTCTCTGTTTCTCTGGGTTTCTGTTTTGTCTTCCCTCTCTGTTTCTCTGGGTTTGTGTTTTGTCTTCCCTCTCTGTTTCTCTGGGTTTGTGTTATGTCCTCCCTCTCTGTTTCTCTGGGTTTGTGTTATATCTTCCCTCTCTGTTTCTCTGGGTTTGTGTTTTGTCTTCCCTCTCTGTTTCTCTGGGTTTGTGTTATATCTTCCCTCTCTGTTTCTCTGGGTTTGTGTTTTGTCCTCCCTCTCTGTTTCTCTGGGTTTCTGTTTTGTCTTCCCTCTCTGTTTCTCTGGGTTTATTTATATTATGTTGAAAATATGTTTAATCCAAAGGAACTGACATAGGTTCAGTATGATATACGCAGCCCATGCGGTGATGTAATGGAGCCCTTTCAAATAGCCTATGTGTCCTAGCAGAATGTATTGTGTTAATAAAGCCCTCCCCTTTGTCCCCTCCCTCTCCTTCTGTCTCTCAGTGGAGGTGTACAACTGTGGGGTCGGCAGTGGGGATTGTTCCCAGTGTTGGGGACGTGAGGACCAGGGTCATCTGTGTGGCTGGTGTGACAATATCTGTAGAACCAGGGATGACTGCCAGTATATGAGTAGTCAGTGTCCTGACCCCGAGATCACCAAGGTAGGAATACACACACACACACACACACAATGGCCCATCCGCGAGATCCATAAGACTGGACACGTCTAACTGTACTGTACATACTCATTCATGCAATTCTCCATCCCGTCATTGTTGACCTAGGGCCTAATTTAGAACAGGAAGTGGTGGTGTGTCACATGACCTGTCACATGGCGCTGTACCCTGCCTTTCCTCTGTCTTGTGATTGGGGCTTATTTTGGAAGGGGAGGTGTTATTACAGAGCTTCATTAAACCAAGTCAGTCTGAAACATCACTCTTTACTGTACAACTCCCTGACTGAATGACACCTCAGCACAGTCACAGCACTTAGGCACTGGCCCTTATGGAGGAACAACACAACAGATCTGGAGGGATGACAGAGGGCATGGGAACACTTAGCCACTGTCTAACCCTGTCTGTCTGTCTGGGCAAGTGCGTGCGTGTGCGTGTGCGCGTGCGTGCGTGCGTGCGTGTGTGTGTGTGTGTGGAGTTCTGTGCATACCATGTTGGTATTGAGCTCGGTACGCAGTCACCCACAGAAATAGAATAGAGCAATATACATTACCGATGTGATCACACTACAACCACATGGGTCAGGGGAATGAATGTGTTTATTTGGATGCAGATCTCACTGTGGTCAGCTCCTAGTGGTCATTAACCCCAGTCAGCTGAACACATGGGTTCAACTCTTCAGTTGGATTCATCTGAATGACTGTGCTCCTTTCTATCAAGGCTTCTGAATATCTGTGGTTATGTCCCTATGTTTGAACTGCCAGGCATTAAAGAGTGTTTAGAGTTGCAATCAGACCCGCTGTTGAATGCTGCCTTTATCTGTGCTGCAGACAGGAAGTACGGCTCACATGAGGCTCAGTTGGCCTAAACACTTCCTGTAGATAAAACCTGCCTGGCCTGGCCAAGCAGGGGAACAAATGAGTCTGACACACACACATGCGCACACACACACACATACATACACACTAATACTCAACTAATCTATAGCATCTTACACACATGGGTACACCTTCATTCAAAGGCCAGCAAGGGTTTAGAGCCACAACATACAGACCAGTTGGCGTTTTTTAGGGGGTAGATCCGCTTTAATATTGCAGATAGATTGCAGCTTCCAACAATGTAATTGCCTGCATCATTTTCAATCCCCCATATATTTTTGGGATATACAGTACCAGTCAAAAGTTTGGACACACCTACTCATTCAAGAGTTTTTCTTTATTTTTGTTTTCTACATTGTAGAATAATAGTGAAGACATCAAAACTATGAAATAACACATATGGAATCATGTAGTAACCAAAAAAGTGTTAAACAAATCAGGTGTAACAACACATGCACAGGATCAATACATCCGAACATCACACCTGCGGGACAGGTACAGGATGGCAACAACAACTGCCCGAGTTACACCAGGAACGCACAATCCCTCCATCAGTGCTCAGACTGTCCGCAATAGGCTGAGAGAGGCTGGACTGAGGGCTTGCAGGCCTGTTGTAAGGCAGGTCCTCACCAGACATCACCGGCAACAACGTCACCTATGGGCACAAACCCACCGTCACTGGACCAGACAGGACTGGCAAAAAGTGCTCTTCACTGGCAAGTCGCGGTTTTGTCTCACCGAGGGGGACTGTCCGATTCGCGTTTATCGTGGAAGGAATGAATGTTACACCGAGGCCTGTACTCTGGAGTGGCATCGATTTGGAGGTGGAGGGTCCATCATGGTTTGGGGCGGTGTGTCACAGCATCATCGGACTGAGCTTGTTGTCATTGCAGGCAATCTTAACGCTGTGCGTTACAGGGAAGACATCCTCCTCCCTCATGTGGTACCCTTCCTGCAGGCTCATCCTGACATGACCCTCCAGCATGACAATGCCACCAGCCATACTGCTCGTTCTGTGTGTGATTTCCTGCAAGACAGGAATGCCAGTGTTCTGCCATGGCCTGCGCAAGAGCCCGGATCTCAATCCCATTGAGCACGTCTGGGACCTGTTGGTTCGGAGAGTGAGGGCTACGGCCATTCCCCCCAGAAATGTCCGGGAACTTGCAGGTGCCTTGGTGGAAGAGTGGGGTAATATCTCACAGCAAGAACTGGCAAATCTGGTGCAGTCCATGAGGAGGAGATGCACTGCAGTACTTAATGCAGCTGGTGGCCACACCAGATACTGACTTACTTTTGATTTTGACCCCCCTTTTGTTCAGGGACACTATTCAATTTCTGTTAGTCACATGTCTGTGGAACTTGTTCAGTTTATGTCTCAGTTGTTGAATCTTGTTATGTTCATAAACATATTTACACGTTAAGTTTGCTGAAAATTAACACAGTTGACAGTGAGAGGACGTTTCTTTTTTTACTGAGTTTATATATACACATCTTTTTTTTTTTTTTTTTCACTAACCCTACCACCCCTCCCCTAATTGGAGTAAACTAATGAACAACAACACTTAGGCTTCTACTTCCAGCCTTTATATACATTTTACAGACACAATCTATTTTACAATAATTATATTTTGTTTGTTTTTACTCCTATCCTTCGCTAACCTCAATCCCTCCCATCTATTTCTGAAGATCATGCAGTTTGATTTATTTTTGCCATATATTTTTAACTGCTGTTTCACAAAAGTTTTTAACCGATATACATTTTACTGACATGGTATATTTTACATGAGTTATCGTGTTGTTATTAGTACCACCATTCAGCTCCACTCAACCCATCCCATCTACATGTATATCCTAACACCATCCATATTGGATTTATTTTTGCCATATATTTTTAAACTGTGCTGATCCTTTCTATTCTCATAGTTTCTACAGATTGTAAATGAAAGATTAATACAATTCTAAAAGTATTACTCTTTTATTGATCTATTGACTATGACTTTTCAAATCACCCAGTAGTGCTATTTGCAGAGTTAGCTCCAGGTAAATGTTGCAATTCTTCAGCCATTCCTGGAACTGCGAGCAAAATCAAGCTATGTATGGACATTACCATAACAAATTATCTAATGATTCTGTTTCTTCGCAGCAAAATCTGCAGAGCTAGGATGGTTGTATCCCTCATATATAAATATATATATATATATATATACACTGCTCAAAAAATAAAGGGAACACTAAAATAACACATCCTAGATCTGAATGAATGAAATATTCTTATTAAATACTTTTTTCTTTACATAGTTGAATGTGCTGACAACAAAATCACACAAAAATTATCAATGGAAATCTAATTTATCAATTTATCAATTAAAGTGGAAAACCACACTACAGGCTGATCCAACTTTGATGTAATGTCCTTAAAACAAGTCAAAATGAGGCTCAGTAGTGTGTGTGGCCTCCACGTGCCTGTATGACCTCCCTACAACGCCTGGGCATGCTCCTGATGATGTGGCGGATGGTCTCCTGAGGGATCTCCTCCCAGACCTGGACTAAAGCATCCGCCAACTCCTGGACAGTCTGTGGTGCAACGTGGCGTTGGTGGATGGAGCGAGACATGATGTCCCAGATGTGCTCAATTGGATTCAGGTCTGGGGAACGGGCGGGCCAGTCCATAGCATCAATGCCTTCCTCTTGCAGGTACTGCTGACACACTCCAGCCACATGAGGTCTAGCATTGTCTTGCATTAGGAGGAACCCAGGGCCAACCGCACCAGCATATGGTCTCACAAGGGGTCTGAGGATCTCATCTCGGTACCTAATGGCAGTCAGGCTACCTCTGGCGAGCCCATGGAGGGCTGTACGGCCCCACAAAGAAATGCCACCCCACACCATGACTGACCCACCGCCAAACCGGTCATGCTGGAGGATGTTGCAGGCAGCAGAACGTTCTCCACGGCGTCTCCAGACTATCACGTCTGTCACATGTGCTCAACCTGCTTTCATCTGTGAAGAGCACAGGGCGCCAGTGGCGAATTTGCCAATCTTGGTGTTCTCTGGCAAATGCCAAACGTCCTGCACGGTGTTGGGCTGTAAGCACAACCCCCACCTGTGGACGTCGGGCCCTCATACCACCCTCATGGTGTCTGTTTCTGACCATTTGAGCAGACACATGCACATTTGTGGCCTGCTGGAGGTCATTTTGCAGGGCTCTGGCAGTGCTCCTCCTTGCACAAAGGCGGAGGTAGCGGTCCTGCTGCTGGGTTGTTGCCCTCCTACGGCCTCCTTCACGTCTCCTGATGTACTGGCTTGTCTCCTGGTAGCGCCTCCATGCTCTGGACACTACGCTGACAGACACAGCAAACCTTCTTGCCACAGCTCGCATTGATGTGCCATCCTGGATGAGCTGCACTACCTGAGCCACTTGTGTGGGTTGTAGACTCCGTCTCATGCTACCACTAGAGTGAAAGCACCGCCAGCATTCAAAAGTGACCAAAACATCAGCCAGGAAGCATAGGAACTGAGAAGTGGTCTGTGGTCACCACCTGCAGAACCACTCCTTTATTGGGGGTGTCTTGCTAATTGCCTATAATTTCCACCTGTTGTCTATTCCATTTGCACAACAGCATGTGAAATTTATTGTCAATCAGTGTTGCTTCCTAAGTGGACAGTTTGATTTCACAGAAGTGTGATTGACTTGGAGTTACATTGTGTTGTTTAAGTGTTCCCTTTATTTTTTTGAGCAGTGTATATATAACATTGCAGGAATTGTGTATAAAATTTTAAATTGAAAAACTCAAAGTTATGAATCCAGCGTTATTTTGTGAATCAGTTTATAAACCATGTGCCATAGAATCGGTACGTCAAAAATCTCTTCCCAACTACTTTGCAATCTATATGGTACGGTTGTCAATTTATTCATCCTTAAATGAAACTGGTATACTTTTTATTCATCACGATTTTCTTTAACCAATTTTGGTCTTTAATGCAGGGCCAACAGTTCCTTACTTTTCCCCCCTTTCACTTGCCTCTTCCATTTTTCGGTAATGCTGCTATAAATTGGTGTAACGGCAGTCTAAGTCGTCCTCCTCATCGGACGAGGAGAGGCGAGAAGGATCGGAGGACCAATGTGCAGAGTGGTAAGTTTCCATGATATTTAATAGACACGAAAACAATACACGATACAAAACAACAAACGAACATACCGTAACAGTCCCGTGTGGCGAAACACTGACACAGGAACACCACACGTGAAACCCCGGCTGCCTAAGTATGATTCTCAATCAGGGACAACGATTGACAGCTGCCTCTGATTGAGAATCATACCAGGCCGAACACAAAATCCCAACATAGAAAACACACATAGACAACCCACCCCAACCTACGCCCTGACCATACTAAATAAATACAAAACAAGGGAAATAAGGTCAGGAACGTGACAATTGGTTGTAATTTTGTGTAGAGCACACATTTCCATATAATTTTGTTAGCTGCATGTGTGACATAACTCCACCAGTCCTATTTTTTATATTATTTACAAAGATTATACTTAATAATTTTTAATTTTTTTATTTGTTGTATTATTTGTTCTGTCTTTTCTGGTGGATTAAACTGAAATTGCAGCCAACTTTCTATGGTTTGTTTTAAAAATAGCGATATTTTATTATTTTTCAAATAACCGAAAGTGAGAGCTTTTAATATGAATAAAGGGAAAAATGACATTCTTGAACATTGGGTGAGTCATTCGTACTAATCTGCTAGAGAACCAGTTTGGATTTAAGTATAACTTGTGTATGACTGACGCCTTTAGTGAGAGGTCAAATGCTTTAATATTTAATAATTTCTGCCCTCCGAACTCATATTCATTATATAAATTGGCCTGTTTAATTTTGTCTGGCTTGCCGTTCCAAATAAAATGGAAAAATTTTGGCTCATATATTTTAAAAAAACAGGTCCCTGGTAATAGCCAAGACCATAGGTAAACTGGGATATGACGAAAGAGTTCATCAGGGTGATTTTTCCACAAATAGAGAGGTATTTTTATCTATTTTTGCTAACTTTCTATCTATTATGGCCATTGAAATGTTAGCTATTAAAATCAGATCCAACAAAAATATCAAGGGGCTAGAAATCCAGTGGTTAAAAATAAAGGTGTCATTGTACGCTGATGATTCATGTTTTCTTTTAAATCCACTATTTGGATCCCTCCACAGCCTCATAGAGGATCTGGATACTTTTTCTAACCTCTTTGATTACAACCAAATTATGATAAGTGTACTTACTATATTACGAATTGGATCACAAAAAAAATACTACTTTTACATTACCGTGTAGTTTAGCAATTAAATAGTTTAACGGTGATGTGGACATACAGTACTCGGTATACATATCCCGAAAGAAAGAAATTATCTAACTACAATACATTTTAAATAGATATGCCGATAGTGGACAACCTTTTACTCCTCTTGACAGTTTAATACTTTCTGGGAAGTAGACATTATTTACTATTTTACACCTAGGTTTACTATACATAACTTTAACCAATTTTATGAGAGATTCTCCAAAATTAAAATATTCCAGGCATTTATATATAAATTCCAGTTGTACTTTATCAAAAGCCTTTTCATAGTCAGCTATGAATACCTGTCACGCCCTGACCGTAGATTGCTTTGTATGTTTCTATTTTTAGTTTGGTCAGGGTGTGATGTGGGTGGGTATTCTATGTTGTAGGTCTAGGTTTTCTGTTTCTATGTGTTTGGCCTGGTATGGCTCTCAATCAGAGGCAGCTGTCTATCGTTGTCTCTGATTGAGAGCCATACTTAGGTAGCCTGTTTTCCCACTTGTGTTTGTGGGTGGTTATTTTCTGGTTAGTGTTTGTTGCACCTGTCAGAATTGTTCGTTGGTCGTTTTGTTGTTTTTGTTCATGTATTCATCTTAATTAAAAGTATTATGGATACGTACCACGCTGCACTTTGGTCCTCCTCTCCTTCTCCCGACGACTTTCGTTACAATACCAGGCCTGGTTTCCCAGATTTTTCAATTGTGTTCTATTGTTTCCAGTACTTGCCTTATATTATCTCCAATGTATCGTCCATGTAAAAAACCTGTCTGATTAGGATGAATAATATCCAACAATAACTTTTTCATCCAATGCGCTATGCATTTTTAAGGGACCTCCAATTTTTGTGGGACTCAATCTTTATATTTACCACTTGGATCCTGTTTCAGTAATAATGAAATCAGACCTAGTTGAGTATCTGATAATCTACCATTTTTATAGGAGTGGTTAAACATGCTAATAACGGGGCCTCCCGGGTGGCGCAGTGGTCTAGGGCACTGCATCGCAGCACTAGCTGTGCCACCAGAGTCTCTGGGTTCGCGCCCAGGCTCTGTCGCAGCCGGCCGCGACCGGGAGGTCCGTGGGGCGACGCACAATTGGCCTAGCGTCGTCCGGGTTAGGGAGGGTTTGGCCGGTAGGGATATCCTTGTCTCATCGCGCTCCAGCGACTCCTGTGGCGGGCCGGGCGCAAACCCTAACCAAGGGGGCCGGGCGCAAACCCTAACCAAGGGGGCCGGGCGCAAACCCTAACCAAGGGGGCCGGGTGCAAACCCTAACCAAGGGGGCCGGGCGCAAACCCTAACCAAGGGGGCCGGGTGCAAACCCTAACCAAGGGGGCCGGGTGCACGGTGTTTCCTCCGACACATTGCTGGCTTCCGGGTTGGAGGCGCGCTGTGTTAAGAAGCAGTGCGGCTTGGTTGGGTTGTGCTTCGGAGGACGCATGGCTTTCGACCTTCGTCTCTCCCGAGCCCGTACGGGAGTTGTAGCGATGAGACAAGATAGTAATTACTAGCAATTGGGGAGAAAAGGGGTTACATTTATAAAAAAAAAATATTAAAAAAAACATGCTAATAACGGTCCTTTGACTGTATCAAAAAAGTTTTGGTATACTTCCACGGCTTTGCCATCCAGCCCTGGAGTTTTCCCAGACTTACATGCTTTAATTGCATCAAGAACTTCCTCCTCTGTAATTTGCCCTTCAAATTAGTCTTTCTGTACAGCTGTTAATTTTACATTATTAATATTTTTAAAAATCATAACATTTACTTTCGTTAGTCGAGATGGAGGAGACTGAAACGAAAACATATGCTTAAAGTACTTTGCATCCTCTTTCAAAATATCATTTGGTGAATTGTGGGTGACTCCATCTTTTGCAACAAGTTTCAAAAAATTATTTTTGGTAGCATTTCTATGTTGAAGATTAAAAAATAATTTTGTTCATTTCTCTCCATATTCCATCTAATATCTAACACTTGATCTTTCTTGAATAACTTCCTCCATTTCTTTTTGTTTTTCCTCTAACTTATTCTGTGCCTCTATGGTACAGTTTTATTTGATATCTATGTTTACTGTTAGTCCTTCCATTTCCTTTTGTTAATATGGACTCTTTTGACCTAAATTGCTTTTGTTTTAGAGATGAGTACTGAATTGCATGGCCTCTAAAGGCACATTTAAAAGTGTCACATGCAATAAGGGGATCTGCTGTACATATATTATGTCGGAAAAAGTCAGTTATAAGTTCTTCTGTCCTAGTTAAAAACAAATTACCATCCAATAGGCTTTGATTAAATTTCCAATATCCTCGCCCATGTGGAAATTCTGTAAGAGCAATATATATGCCAATTATTTGGGGTCCAACCGCATTCTGTCCCTTATCAACACATTTTAAACTTTTGGTGCCAGCGAGAATGACATAAGAATGTAATCAAGACGACTAGCTTGATTGAGCCTCTGCCATGTATATCTCACTAGGTCAGGACATTTAAGCCTTCATATATCCAATTGTTGCAATATATCCATGACATTCGTGATTTCCTTAAGTGCATGAGGGTGATCGTATGTAGTGAGATTTCCTTCTCGGCCCATTGAAGTATTTAAAACAGTATTATAATCTCCCACCATAATAATAGAGTCTTGTATTGTTTGTAGGTTTGATAAATGATTATATACATTTTCAAAGAAGCGATGATCATCATTATGTCACGCCCTGACCATAGTTTGCTTTGTTTTATGTTTTGTTTGGTCAGGGTGTGATCTGAGTGGGCATTCTATGTTGTATGTCTAGTTTGTCTGTTTCTGTGTTTGGCCTGATATGGTTCTCAATCAGAGGCAGGTGTTAGTCGTTGTCTCTGATTGGGAACCATATTTAGGTAGCCTGTTTTGTCATTGTGGGTTGTGTGTGATTGTCTATGTGTAGTTTTTAGTGTCAGCACTATTTGTTATTTAGCTTCACGGTCGTCGTTTATTGTTTTTGTATTAGTTTCGCAAAGTGTTCTCTTTCTATTAAAAACAAGATGAACACATACCACGCTGCATATTGGTCCTCCGATCCTTCAAACTTTTCCTCCTCAGACGAGGAGGAGGAAGACAGCCGTGACACATTATTTGGACCGTATAGATTAATGAGCCATATCTGTTTATGGTCCAATAACATATTTAAAATCATCTACCTTGCAGATCTGTTTGGACAAATTGCACATTCAGATCAAAATGACTGTTAATTAATATCATCACCCCTTTTGAGTTTCTTTACCCATGGGAGAAGTACATTTCACCCCCCCAGTCCATTTTCCACTCACCTTCATCTAAAATTGTAGAATGAGTTTCCTGTAAACAATAGATATTATATTCCTTCTCTTTTAGCCAGGTAAATACTGATAGTCTTTTCTTATTATCTGCTAAGCCATTACAATTAGAACTGGCTATACTTATTTCACCATTTACCATAATGAGATTCAAGTCTCAATTCTATTTATCATAATATATGTTTGTGAACTTACCATTAAAAAGTACCATAGTGTTTGAGTGTCCATATAGGTGTACCATGATATTTGCATTGCTACTAAGTAAACCTCCAATTGTTCTCCACTATTCCACCCGCTAATCCCCCCCATCCCAAATTGGGTTGTCATCCCATTGACTGGCAGAACACCCCGTCCCCCCTGGATCCCAGGGCCAGTAGAAGTTACCATTGTTCACTCTGTCAGCCCACTCAGTGTCCCTGCGTGACTCTCTGTATCAGCCATTGTGTCAGTGTCATGACTCATGGTTTGTTGTGTGAGAGTGTCCGTCTGTGTGTGTGTATACCGCTTAGATGACTGAAGTTAAAAGTGTTGAAATCCTCTATTCGTGGGCAGCCCAATGTAACACACAGACACACACACACTGAAACAGCTCCCTCAGGGGAGGCGGTTGTAAGGCAGTAAACTGGGGCTGTGGTTGTGGGAGACTGGGAGTGTGATGCAATGCTTTGGCAGCCATGTTTTCCCAGACAGTCTCACCAGGAGTTAGTTAGAGTTACAGTCAGAGTTCTCAGTCTTATGGGGGAGTATCTGTTCTACCACAGTATCACCCATGGTTTACTGTTACTCTGTCCACCATAGTGACTATGTCTAAAGATTCTATGGGCTGCTGCTGTAATGTTTTCCTTTCTTGCCCCACATTTTTATTTAGTCAGCTTACAGTTGGGAAATCAGTCATTCTAGCATATTCTTTGAGCATAAACAGTAATATGAAGTATATGTTATGTGGATAGACAAGCCAGTAAAATACAGTAATGTGTTCTATGTTTGTAATACTGCAGGTAATAAAGGCAGTTGTCTGCGAGGAGTAGTTAAGATGGACTGCAACACAGTATACAGTATGGTCTCATACAGTGGGTTTGAATCAATAATGTTGATGTTTACGGTATGATCTGAACACCTGACCATGATAGAAATCTGGAGGCAGGATCCTTGAAGGATCTTTATCCAAATGATCAGTGTATCTTCATAAGAGCCCAACCAATTCATAAATTCCTGTCAAGATTATCTGGAGCATTGTAGAGGTCTTTAGAGATCCTTTATTGTTGAAGGCATTTTGAGATCAGGAAATCTCCTGATGTTATTGTACTGTACTTTGCTCCCCTCAGCTTGACTCATTCACAGAGGAGTGAGGGGTGCAAATGAGCAGCATGGCAGCTAACGCTATCGCTAACACCAGACATGATAACACCAGACATGTTAACACCAGAGAGAGAGAGAGATGTCCCAGATACATGGTGATAATTACTGTACCTACCAAAGAGAGCTTGGAGGTGTGTGCATGTGTGTGTATGTGTGTGTCACAATTTAATCTAAAGGCTTAAAAATGTGACTCATTTTGGGATAAGCTAGTTGAAGGTCAAACGCTTTGTATAACCAAACACTTGCACCAATCACCCTGTTGGTCTTATACAAATCAAATCAAATCAAATTGTATTGGTCACATACACATGGTTAGCAGAGTGTAGCGAAATGCTTGTGCTTCTAGTTTCGACCATGCAGTATTATCTAACAAGAAATCTAATAATTTCACAACTACCTTATACACACAGGAAAGGAATGAATAAGAATATGTACATATAAATATATGGATGAGCGATGGCCGAACGGCATAGGCAAGATGCAGTAGATGGTATAGAGTACAGTATATACATATGAGATGAGTAATGTAGGGTATGTAAACATTATATAAAGTGGCATTGTTTAAAGTGACTAGTGATACATTTATTATATCCAATTCCCATTATTAAAGTGGCTGGAGTTGAGTCAGTATGTTGGCAGCAGCCACTCAATGTTAGTGTTAGCTGTTTAACAGTCTGATGGCCTTGAGATAGAAGCTGTTTTTCAGTCTCTCGTTCCCAGCTTTGATGCACCTGTACTGACCTCGCCTTCTGGATGATAGCGGGGTGAACAGGCAGTGGCTCGGGTGGTTGTTGTCCTTGATGATCTTTTTGGCCTTCCTGTGACATCGGGTGGTGTAGGTGTCCTGGAGGACAGGTAGTTTGCCCCCGGTGATGCGTTGTACAGACCTCACTACCCTCTGGAGAGCCTTACGGTTGTGGGCAGAGCAGTTGCCATACCAGGTGGTGATACAGCCCGACAGGATGCTCTCGATTGTGCATCTGTAAAAGTTTGTTAGTGTTTTTGGTGAGAAGCCAAATTTCTTCAGCCTCCTGAAGTTGAAGAGGCGCTGTTGCGCCTTCTTCACCACGTTGTCTGTGTGGGTGGACCATTTCAGTTTGTCCGTGATGTGTACGCAGAGGAACTTGAAGCTTTCCACCTTCTCCACTACTGTCCCGTCAATGTGGATAGGGGGCTGCTCCCTCTGCTGTTCCCTGAAGTCCACGATCATCTCCTTTGTTTTGTTGACTTTGAGTGTGAGGTTATTTTCCTGACACCACACTCCGAGGTCCCTCACCTCCTCCCTGTAGGCCGTCTCGTTGTTGTTGGTAATCAAGCCGTCTGCAAACTTGATGATTGAGTTGGAGGTGTGCATGGCCACGCAGTCATGGGTGAACAGGGAGTACAGGAGAGGGCTGAGAACATACCCTTGTGGGGCCCCAGTGTTGAGGATCAGCGGTGTGGAGATGTTGTTTCCTACCCTCACCACCTGGGGACGGCCTGTCAGAAAGTCCAGGACGCAGTTGCACAGGGTGGGGTCGAGTTCCAAGATCTCATGCTTAATGACGAGTTTGGAAGGTACTATGGTGTTGAATGCTTAGCTGTAGTCGATGAACAGCATTCTTACATAGGTATGCCTCTTGTCCAGATGGGTTAGGTCAGTGTGCAGTGTGATTGCGATTGCGTCGTCTGTGGACCTATTGGGGCGGTAAGAAAATTGGAGTGGGTCTAGGGTGTCAGGTAGGGTGGAGGTGATATGATCCTTGACTTGTCTCTCAAAGCACTTCATGATTACGGAAGTGAGTGCTACGGGGCGATAGTCGTTTAGCTCAGTTACCTTAGCTTTCTTGGGAACAGGAACAATGGTGGCCCTCTTGAAGCATGTGGGAACAGCAGACTGGGATAGGGATTGATTGAATATGTCCGTAAACACACCATTTAGCTGGTCTGCGCATGCTCTGAGGACGCGGCTAGGGATGCCATCTGGGCCGGCAGCCTTGCGATGGTTAACACTTTTAAATGTTTTACTCACGTTGGCTGCGGATCTGGGTTCTTGGTGAATGTATAACTGTTTGCTTTTACATGGTAATATAAGTGTAACTTACACACTATGTCCTCATTTCTCACTTTAGCTTGGAAGCACAATGTTTGTGTATCTCAGCTGTCAATCACATGAATACTTATGGATACTTTTCTTAATGTAGACCCACCCCCTCCCCTCTCACCCAGATCAAGTGGAAGCACTGTTTTTATGTGTGATAGATCTGCAGCTAGCTCGAGCCAGGCTAATAACTCACGGAGGGGTCACAGCGACCTCGGGACAGACAGGGAAATGGTCACTCTGCGAGGCATGATGCCAAGATTACAGGAACCCCTGGAGCCTCTAGAGGTTGCCCTTAGACACTATGACCAGTTTTTCCACCCCCAAGTCTAATCTTGAACATGAGTGGGGGGGAAACAAAGCTGACCTCAGATCAGCCCATAGGAGCAACCTCCCTGTGTCTCCATGGTAGGATTTTCTAAACTAGCTAGCTACGCTACACTGGGAGTTGATGGTAGATTGCTTTTGCCTGGGAGTCAGAGATAGCTATCTCGGTGGTTGTGTTTCCGTGGTGATTGGATAAATATTCTCTCTTCATGGCTCCTTAGAGGAACGCTGGGAGAAGCAAGGTCAAGGTTGAATTGATGTGTGAGAGCATGCTTCTGATCATAATATGACAAAGGAATTTCAAATACTGTAGGGACAATAGGCTACTGGAAGAATGGGAGTATAGGCTGGCTCCCTCGCTGTAGATTTGCTCTATCTCTCACCCTCACTACCCTCTCTTCCCCGTCTTCATGTTCTCCCCTGTTAATCTCTCTCTTCCCCGTCTTCATATCCTCCCCTGTTGATCTCTCTCTTCACCATCTTCATATTCTACCCTGTTGATCTCTCTTCCCCGTCTTCATATTCTCCCCTGTTGATCTCTCTCTTCCCCGTCTTCATGTTCTCCCCTGTTAATCTCTCTCTTCCCCGTCTTCATATTCTCCCCTGTTGATCTCTCTCTTCCCCATCTTCATATTCTCTCCTGTTGATCTCTCTCTTCCCCGTCTTCATATTCTCTCCTGTTGATCTCTCTCTTCCCCGTCTTCATATTCTCCCCTGTTAATCTCTCTCTTCCCCATCTTCATATTCTCCCCTGTTGATCTCTCTTCCCCGTCTTCATATTCTCCCCTGTTGATCTCTCTCTTCCCCGTCTTCATATTCTCCCCTGTTGATCTCTCTTCCCCGTCTTCATATTCTCCCCTGTTGATCTCTCTTCCCCGTCTTCATATTCTCCCCTGTTGATCTCTCTTCCCCGTCTTCATATTCTCCCCTGTTGATCTCTCTTCCCCGTCTTCATATTCTCCCCTGTTGATCTCTCTTCTCCGTCTTCATATTCTCCCCTGTTGATCTCTCTTCCCCGTCTTCATATTCTCCCCTGTTGATCTCTCTTCCCCGTCTTCATATTCTCCCCTGTTGATCTCTCTTCCCCGTCTTCATATTCTCCCCTGTTGATCTCTCTTCCCCGTCTTCATATTCTCCCCTGTTGATCTCTCTCTTCACCCTATTCACTCTAACAGCTCAATATCTGTACCACTCCCACTCCCTTCCATCTACCTCTCCGTCTTTCCTGCTTATTAATCTCTCACTTTACATTTTAGTAATTTAGCAGATGCTCTTATACAGAACAATTTACAGGAGCAGTTATGGTTAAATGCCTTGTTCAAGGGGACATCGACAGATTTATTACAGAGTCTGCTCAGGGATTCGAACCTTTCGATTACTCGCCCAACGCTCTTAACCACTAGGCTACCTTCGCCTTGACGATGTACCACTCCTCTCTGACTCTCTATATACTGTAGCTCTCTCGCTCTCAGTCTCACTTGAGTCCTGGAAGAACTACTCAGGTTTCAGAGTACACATACAGATACAGGCCTGTAGCTCAGAGAGGTACTGACTGAAGAGCCCTCTATATAAAACCTGACCCCAAACTGAGTGGAGGGAATGTGTCTCTCTCAATTATATCTGAATCTTGAGCTCAAGAGGAATATATGCAGGCACTTATCCCTCTTTCCTTCTCTCTTTCCCCACAGATCTCCCCCCTGAGTGGACCGTTGGAGGGGGGCACCCTGCTCACGGTGCAAGGCAGGAACATGGGCCGCAGGGCTGACGTGGTGAAGGTCTCCATCGGGATGGTTCCATGTAAAATCCTGCCTTACCAATACACTGTCTCTGTACAGTAAGTACATTTCTTATGATTGATTGATCGATTCATTCATTAATTGGTTGATACATGCATTCATTTATTCAGTCATTCAGTGACTTTGTGCACAAGTGTCAGAAGTTCACAAACAAAAAATGTTGTTAATTGTTTTGAATCATATTATAAACTGGGTGGTTCGAGCACTGAATGCTGATTAGCTGACAGCCGTGGTATATCAGACCGTACACCACGGGTATGACAAAACATTTATTTTTACTGCTCTAATTACGTTGGTAACTAGTTTATAATAGCAACAAAGCACGAGGGGGTGTGGTATATGGCCAACATACCACGGCTAAGGGCTGTGTCTAGGAGCTCTGCAATGCGTCGTGCCTAAGAACAGCCCAAGGCCGTGGTATATTGGCCATATACCACACCCCCTCGTGCCTTATTGCTTAAATATAGAACGCCTTTATAGAACACTACTATTCGCTTTAAACCGTTCCATTCACATAAAGGAGATAATTCAAGACCACAACATTATCACCAAGGAAACAGCAGAACCCTGGGTTAAACCCTGCACATAGTATTCCATGGAAACACCGTAACTCTAGAACCACATAAAAACTTCCATACCAATTTCCATAATGTTCCATGGATGGAAATGTTTATCTGGTCCCTCTCCACTGGAGCCAATCAGGCTGTATTAGAATACAGACCAGTGTTGGGGTAACCCGCAGGTCTTACCTGGCTGTCACTACTCAAGCTCTTGTTTGAGGCCCAAATCAAAAGTGTGACCAATTTTTCCATCTACAGAACATTGCCAGGTTAAGACTTATGCTGTCACAGCCTGCAGCTGAGTGACTCATCCACACCTTTATCTCATCCTGTCTGGACTATTGTAATGCCCTTTTTGTTGGCACATCTGCTAGGCGTCTAAACAGGCTACAATATGTCCAGAACTGTGCTGCATGTGTCCTCACCCACACCTCCCCCGTGAGCACATCACACCAGCGCTGTTCAGCCTCCACTGGCGCCCCATGAGCTCACGCATTGACTTTAAAATCCTGGATCATACCTACCAAGCTATTCACAACTCTGGACCCAAGTACCTGTCTGACCTCATGCTACCCTCCTGCCCCACACGCACCCTTCACTCCTCCAGGTCCATCTCCTTTTAAGCAGCCCCACAGCAGACTAAAAACTATGGGTGGCAGGGCTTTCAGTTGTGTGTCTCCTCGTCTGTGGAACGCACTTCCAGTCACTGTCAGGGCTGCAGAGTTTCTGCCCTCGTTTAAGGAACAGCTAAAGACTCAGCTGTTCAGAAAATAACCTCTGTTAATTCAGTTATACTGTCATCCGGATCTGACGACACTGTATATAGCTTTGATTGTTGTCTGTGTTCTGTGTTATGAATTATTATTATTATTATTACTACACACGTCTCACACACTCTCCCAAACACACACACGCTCCAGATCGCTCCAAACCCAGCTAATCAGATTTCACACCCAGTATGACCTCACCCTACTTGCTCGTCCTTCATTGATTCGCTGAGCTGGTTGTTATGACTGCTAAATGTTTCCTCCTTGGAGGGAGCGGTGCTGACAAATCAAAACATGTCAGTGTGTCTGACAGCAGATTCACGCACTGAATAGACACACACACCGACATTGGTGACCTCGCTGCGGCCATGGCTGTTGAGACAGATGTCCGTTCGTGTGCTGAGAGGTCAAGGGGTCAGAGCTGTGAGCCAGAGGGACTTGTGCTGCTCTGGAGAGAGAGAGTTAAAGTCAGAACGTGTTCATTAATAATATGGGTTAGGTAGGGGCACCTCATTAAGTGTAGTACATTTACATGACCCACTCTGGACACGTCTCTTGGTTTAAGAGTAGAAGTTCCAGCAGTTCAAGCTGCCTACTTCCTACCCAATCCTTCATCACTCTTTCATGTCTCTTTTGCATCCTGGTTGGCTCCTCTCTCTCTCTCGCTCGCTCGCACGCACGCACACACGCACACACACACCGCCTTCCTCAGGCTCAGTTGCTGATTATCCTGGTCCTCCTCTCTGGGTAAATATCCAGAGACATTGCCCATGGAGTCAAAACATCCCCCACTGAAAGCTAAAATATTTCCTTTCTTGGCGGTGAAGGAATGTAGTACGAGGGTCAGTCAGTGCTGTGCCTTACAGCCTGGCTGCCTTACTGGCTGGCTGTCTTACTGCCTTACTGCCTGGCTTGGTGGCTGGTTTTACAGAGACAGGGTGGGCTCTGCACGGGATTAGACTGCATCAACAACACCAGTCACCTTTGACACAGCTACAGTATCTACTGTAATAATACAGACTTGGATGGACTTCATTAGCTAGATTTCATATTTATCTACTTGATCCATCTTTATGAGCTCAGGGATCCTCATCAGAACCAGTCCTTCAGCCCAACCCAGCCATACCCAGCCATACACAGCCATACCGTGCCATACCCAGCCTTGTGCCTGGCCCCATTTCTGGTTCTGCCCCTTCTCTGTGGTACCTGCCTCACATTTATAAAAGGTTTAGACCCTCATCAGAGGATTTAGCCTCCTGTTAGTCAGCGACTAGACCCCTGTTTGGGTTGCCAGGTAACCAGGAGCACTATAGGACCTGCCACCTGACTAAATAAACTGCCCACACGTGCCCAACTAGAGGATAGTGGAGATATGGGCTTTGAGCCATGTGGGATTGAGGTAGGGGGGGGGGTCATGATTCCCCCTTTGTTTATTTCTGTGGGGAGTCATTAGATCATAGCCTGGTCCCAGATCTGTACTGTCTGCTTTAGCCAACTCCTCTGACTGGCAGGGCCAAAGCACATAGAGACACAGCACATACAGGCCTTCCAAAATGTTCTCTGTTGCGCCATCACTGTGTGATTAATCCTACTGCTTCCCTCTGGTCCCAATACTGTATGATGACATGAGGCTTAATTACAGCTATGAGGTGATAAAACAAACATCCAGTCAGCTCGTTGATCCCCTCTGTGGTTAACTGCATCTGGAACAGCAGGCTTTGAAGTCCCCCTCCACTGGGAGGGGGACTTCTGTACACTGGCCAACAGTGTACAGTACTGAGCATAGACATTATTACTCCACTGGGTTTAGCCAACACTGTACAGTACTGAGCATAGAAATTATTACTCCACTGGGTTTAGTCAACACTGTACAGTACTGAGCATAGACATTATTACTCCACTGGGTTTAGCCAACACTGTACAGTACTGAGCATAGACATTATTACTCCACTGGGTTTAGCCAACACTGTACAGTACTGAGCATAGACATTATTACTCCACTGGGTTTAGTCAACACTGTACAGTACTGAGCATAGACATTATTACTCCACTGGGTTTAGCCAACACTGTACAGTACTGAGCATAGACATTATTACTCCACTGGGTTTAGTCAACACTGTACAGTACTGAGCATAGACATTATTACTCCACTGGGTTTAGTCAACACTGTACAGTACTGAGCATAGACATTATTACTCCACTGGGTTTCGTCAACACTGTACAGTACTGAGCATAGACATTATTACTCCACTGGGTTTAGCCAACACTGTACAGTACTGAGCATAGACATTATTACTCCACTGGGTTTAGTCAACACTGTACAGTACTGAGCATAGACATTATTACTCCACTGGGTTTAGTCAACACTGTACAGTACTGAGCATAGACATTATTACTCCACTGGGTTTACTCAACACTGTACAGTACGGAGCATAGACATTATTACTCCACTGGGTTTAGTCAACACTGTACAGTACTGAACATAGACATTATTACTCCACTGGGTTTAGTCAACACTGTACAGTACTGAGCATAGACATTATTACTCCACTGGGTTTAGCCAACACTGTACAGTACTGAGCATAGACATTATTACTCCACTGGGTTTAGCCAACACTGTACAGTACTGAGCATAGACATTATTACTCCACTGGGTTTAGCCAACAGTGTACAGTACTGAGCATAGACATTATTACTCCACTGGGTTTAGCCAACAGTGTACAGTACTGAGCATAGCCATTATTACTCCACTGGGTTTCATCAACACTGTACAGTACTGAGCATAGACATTATTACTCCACTGGGTTTAGTCAACACTGTACAGTACTGAGCATAGACATTATTACTCCACTGGGTTTAGTCAACACTGTACAGTACTGAGCATAGACATTATTACTCCACTGGGTTTAGTCAACACTGTACAGTACTGAGCATAGACATTATTACTCCACTGGGTTTAGCCAACAGTGTACAGTACTGAGCATAGACATTATTACTCCACTGGGTTTAGCCAACAGTGTACAGTACTGAGCATAGACATTATTACTCCACTGGGTTTAGCCAACAGTGTACAGTACTGAGCATAGACATTATTACTCCACTGGGTTTAGCCAACAGTGTACAGTACTGAGCATAGACATTATTACTCCACTGGGTTTCGTCAACACTGTACAGTACTGAGCATAGACATTATTACTCCACTGGGTTTCGTCAACACTGTACAGTACTGAGCATAGACATTATTACTCCACTGGGTTTCGTCAACACTGTACAGTACTGAGCATAGACATTATTACAAAACCTCTAAGGATTTCTATTTTATTGTCTATTTAGCTTTGTTATAAAAGTTGTGAAACACATCAGAGGGGGCACAGGGGCATGTACCCCCTCAGATTTGTCCTGCTTCGAAATTAGTAAGTAATTACTAAATGTACTGAATAAGACATATTCCTTTCAGTCTTTTACCCAGATGTTAGAGATGCAAAGAAGCATTTTTTTTTTTTATGACCACAGGAGGATACAGACAGCCCAAAAGGTATGCTTAGATATGCAGAAAGAAATTACATATTTTTTACATAGAATTAAGCATAATGATTATGTGTCTAGATTGCAGGAAAAATGTGTTTCAAGTGTTGGAAAAATGCAAACATTTTCGAACTTACGCACCACCCCCCAGCCATCTGCACTTTCTGTCGTATCAGATTTTTGTGCTTCATGATGCCCCTGAAACTCTTGACAAAGAAAAAAAAAACATGATCCACACAGTTGACACAGAAACATCCTTAAAGGCAGTTGCCAACAGGCTGTGATGTTCCAGTGGAGTTTGTGATGATTGTTAATGATGGTTCCTATTGAGCGTGTTCACTGTCATCACAATGTTGTGTTCCATCTACAGGCTGGTGTGTGTTACTGGGCAGACCTTTGATCCCACAAATTATGTCGTCAGAGTTACCGTGAACCAGAATGCAATGGGGGTGTCCAAAGAGGTCTTCTCATACTTGGTGAGTGAGTTCCTGTTGTCAATCCTCTCTCTTTTTCTCTATTTAATCTATTTAATGACTGTCTTCTCTGTTTCTCTACCTCATACTTTCCCTCATTCCCCTTTTCTTTCTCTCTCTCTCTGTCTTTCTGTCTCGCTTTCTCTCTCTCTCTCTCGCTCTCTTTTTCTCTCTCTGTCCACTCTTTTCCCTCTCTCTCTCTCCCTCTCATTCTATCTGTCTCTCTCGTTTCCCTCTCTCTCTCCCTCTCATTCTCTCTCTCCTCCTTCCTCCTTTTTTCTCTCCTTCTCCCTGACCTGTCTTTACATGTTCTTCCTCCTACTTATTTATTTTCAGTATTTCTTTGCTCGTAGTCTGTCTCTTGCTAGTTAAATCCACAATCTATCCATCCTTTCTTTTCCCTCGTCTGTCCCTCCGTCTCTCCCCAGTCCCTAGTCCTTGTTCATACTGGGAAAGTGTTCCCAATGTGTCAGTTGAATGTTAGCAGATTTGTCTTATGATATTCAGGAATGCAAATGTGTGGGAATCTTCAAACATTCATCAGAACTGCAACTAAGCACTATTGCTATGCAGAACTCGGTGCCAGCAAAAACAAACATGGAGCTTGTTGAAATGTCCTCCTCTTTGAATTCATTACAAACCGAGGAGTCCGGCTGCTTCTTCTGCTGATTGACCTTGACCCACACAGTCTCCTATTGGATTAGGACTACACAGACTGGAAATACACAACTAAATCCTCTGTTTCTTTTTGTTTATGGACAAAGAGTTTATTTTTAATTCAACTGGGATGTTGGGAAATTTCAGTCACTTTTAAGAAAGGCTTCTGCTTGTGAGTCATGATCTCAGTGATAAATAACAGACTTGGAGACAAGAGGGTGTTGAACATGCAAAACAACAAATGTTTTTTAGGCTTGTGGGAACCCCTTGCGGTCCCCTACCACTTTCTGGGTTGCTTCTCCAGGGTGTGAGGGAAAGAAAGGGAGAAAGGGGATGAAGGGGATTCTGAGGAAAAGGGATAACGGTTCGGATCCAAACGGAGACAGGATGGGCACCTCCTCTGCACCTCCTTCCTCTGCACCTCGGGCCGGAAACATCTGCATCCACCTTACACACACACACACACACACACACACACACACACACACACACACACACACACACACACACACACACACACACACACACACACACAATAGAAATCTCTGCTTGTTCACACACACACAGGAAGTGAATCCTGTCAGTGAGAATGAGAGGTCTTCCCTGGAGGCAAGGTTCACAGAGGGGAGAGAAGCTTTGGCAGTCTCCGGAATGCTGATGCTGTATAGCTGTATTGGGATATTCGCCTTAGCCCCAGGGACCTGTCTGCGTGTGTGTGTGTGTGTGTGTGTGTGTGTGTGTGTGTGTGTGTGTGTGTGTGTGTGTGTGTGTGTGTGTGTGTGTGTGTGTGTGTGTGTGTGTGTGTGTGTGTGTGTGTGTGTGTGTGTGTTTCAAGTTTTATATTGTCACATGCACCAGTAGAGTGAAATGCTTAGCCTGCAAGCCCTATCCAACAGTGCTGTATTCAATGTTAAAATAGTAGAACTAATAAGAAAAAAGAAAGAAAAAAAACAGGAGAAATAAGAGACCTTTAAACAGGGTAAATGTACAACGTGCAGCTACACTTGAGCATTTGAGGTGTGTGTGTGTGTCACAGGAGGTTGGTGGCACCTTAATTAGGGAGGATGGGCTCATGATAATGACTGGAGTGGAATAAGTGGAATGGTATCAAATACGTCAAACACATGGTTTCCATGTGTTTGATGCCATTCCATTTGCTCCGTTTCAGCCTTTATTACGAGCCATGCTCCCCTCAGCAGCCTCCACTGGTGTCAAATCAAATCAAATCAAATGTTATTGGTCACATACACGTGTTTAGCAGATGTTACTGCGGGTGTAGCAAAATGCTTGTGCTTCTAGCTCCGACAGTGCAGTAATATTTAATATTTAACAATATCTAACAGTTTCACAACATATACCCAAAATACACGTACATCTAAGTAAGGAATGAATTAAGAATATATATACATATACGTCACAGCAGCATTGGACTAAGATACAGTGGCATAGTACGGAATACAGTATATACATATGAGATGGGTGATGCAATATTTACACACAATTAAAGTAATTAAGATACCATAGAATAGTATAGAGTACAGTTTACACATATGAGATGAGTAAAGCAAGATACAGAGATATTATTAAAGTGACTAATATTTCATTTCCTTAAAGTGGCCAGTGATTCCTAATCTATGTCTATAGGCAGCAGCCTCTGATGTGCTGGTGATGGCTGTTTAACAGTCAGTGGTGTAGACTAGAATAAAATACAGTATATACATATGAAATGGGTGATGCAATATGTAAACACAATTTAGAAGTGACTAAGATACCGTAGAATATTGTGGAGTGCGGTTTATACATATGAGATGAGTAATGCTAGATACGCAACATTATTCAAGTGGATAGTGATCCATTTCCTTAAAGTGGCCAGTGATTCCTAATCTATATCTATAGGTAGTCGCCTCTGATGTGCTAGTGATGGCTATTTAGCAGTTTGATGGTCTTGAGATAGAAGCTGTTTTTCAGTCTCTCGGTCCCAGCTTTGACGCACCTGTGCTGACCTCGCCTTCTGGATGATAGTGGGGTGAACAGGCAGTGGTTTGGGTGGTTGATGTCCTTGATGATCTTTTTGGCCTTCCTATGGCATTGGGTGGTGTAAGTGTCCAGGAGGGTGGAAAGTTTGCCCCCGGTAATGAGTTGGGCAGACCGCACCACCCTCTGGAGAGCTTTGCAGTTGTGGGCGGTGCAGTTGCCATACCAGGCGGTGACACAGCCCGACAGGATGCTCTCAATTGTGCATCTGTAAACGTTTGTGAGGGTTTTAGATGTTAAGCCAAATTTCTTCAGCCTCCTGAGGTTGAAGAGGCGCTGTTGCGCCTTCTTCACCACACTGTCTGTGTGGATGGACCATTTCAGTTTGTCAGTGACATGTACGCCAAGGAACTTGAAGCTTTCCACCTTCTCCACTGCGGTCCCATCGATGTGGATGGAGGTATGCTCCCTCTGCTGTTTCCTGAAGTCCACGATCATCTCCATAGTTTTGTTGAGCTAGGCTACCCTGGGGCGGCAGGGTAGCCTAGTGGTTAGAGCGTTGGGCTAGTAACCGAAAGGTTGCAAGTTCAAATCCCCGAGCTGACAAGGTACAAATCTGTCGTTCTGCCCCTGAACAAGGCAGTTAACCCACTGTTCCTAGGCTGTCATTGAAAATAAGAATTTGTTCTTAACTGACTTGCCTAGTTAAATAAAGGTTAAAATGTAAGTCGCTCTGGATAAGAGCGTCTGCTAAATGACGTAAATGTAAATGTTGACATTGAGTGACACCACACTGGCACCACACCCAGAGCTCTCACTTCCTCCCTGTAGGCTGTCTCATCGTTGTTGGTAATCAAGCCTACTACTGTTGTGTCATCTGCAAACTTGATGATTGAGTTGGAGGCGTGCTTGGCCACGCAGTCATGGTTGAACAGGGAGTACAGGAGGAACAGGCAGTACAGGAGGGGGCTTAGCATGCACCCTTGTGGGGCCCCAGTGTTGAGGATCAGCATATAGGTGTTGTTTCCTACCTTCACAAATCTGGGGGCGACCCGTCAGGAAGTCCACGACCCAGTTGCACAGGGTGGGGTCGAGTCCCAGGGCCTCAAGCTTAATGACGAGTTTGGAAGGTACTATGGTGTTGAATGCTGAGCTAGTAGTCAATGAACAGTGAAGTCAATGAACAGCATTCTTACATAGGTATGCCTCTTGTCCAGATGGGTCAGGGCAGTGTGCAGTGTGGTGGCGATTGGATCGTTTGTGGATCTATTGGGGCGGTAAGCAAATTGAAGTGGGTCTAGGGAGTCAGGTAAGGTGGAGGTGATATGATCCTTGACTAGTCTCTCAAAGCACTTCATGATGAGAGAGGTGAGTGCTACGGAGTGATAGTCATTTAGTTCAATTACCGTTGCTTTCTTAGGTACAGGGACAATGGTGGCCATCTTGAAGCATGTGGGGACAACAGACTAGGATAGGGAGAGATTGAATATATCTGTGAACACACCAGCCAGCTGGTCTGCGCATGCTCTGAAGACGCGGCTAGGGATGCCATCTGGGCCGGCAGCCTTGCGAGGGTTGAAATGCTTAAATGTCTTACTCACATTGGCCACGGAGAAGGAGAGCCCTGTATTATCCTCAAAGCGAGTGAAGAAGGTGTTCAGCCTGTATGTGTGTGTGTTGCTGTATTACTATATGGCTGTATAGTGAAATATATCCTAGCTCCAGAAACCTGTCATATGTGGATGAGATGAACCCAAGACCTCAGTACAGAACAATACTAAATACTCTACTGGAGTTTCCCAAGGCTTCAGTGTCCTCAAGTTTTAAATATCAAACTTGAAATATGTTACAGTCAACAATTTATTTAGCTAGAGCTAAGGAAACCAAGAGTATGGACTACATAGAACTTATAGATGATTTGAATGATCCAATTATAGTGCCACTTTAACCACATTTCCATCCCCATTTTTTATGCGAGCAAAGTCATACCTTATAAAAGAAAATCACGACGACTATGATGGAAACAGGACGTTTCGGTACAATTATATAAATGTCGACAGATCGTTTGTTTGTTCAACATGGTGTGATCGTTTTGTGTCGGTAAAGTTTATTATGCAAGAAAATGTGCAAATATTGATCTAATAACCATCATATTGAAGTAAACTTGGAGTCACGCGATGATATGGTATGTGGTCCTCCCACTACGACTCGGGAAACCATGCAGTTTATTAGGTTACATGTGAAAATGATAAACTTCACAAGGAGGTGAAAGTACACGGTGATGAGCTTGATGCTCCTTTCTAATAAATATTGAGGGTCGTTTGACTGTAGACTAGCCTACCCACACTGTATCTGCTAGCTGTTGGCTAGAGTGCATGTGCCCAGACCAGAGTAGACACATTTGCTATTTAACAGTTTTTGTGACAAAATGGTTAAAAATGCAATGGGAAACACATTGAACTTCAGATTTTTATTCGGTACGTGAAAACTTAAGCCCAAAAAGTACATTTTGTGTGCACTACGTCATCAAGCTCTGATTTTTATCTGCATCATGTACATTTGGTGGGAAAATTTGCATATTTTCTTCACGCATATTTTTGAATATTCACATGAAAATCTTTTGCTAATTGGATGGAAAGCTAGCTAATAACTGAAAACCAGCAGACTGCTGCCTCGCTCGGAGGTGTGTACAATAGCAGAACAACAACAGAGCCACATGGCACATTACCGTTTTTTTCAATTGCTAACAAGCATCGGTCAAAACTGAAGTCACTTAACTCTTCACACGGTCTGCATTACCAACATGCATTTTGGCCAAACAGTCAATCTCACCTCCAAAATTCAGTCAAACCACTTCATTCATGTCCCAAAATAAGCTTGTTCGACCTCAACACTTTCAACAATTCTCACTCAGGAAGCATACATTGTCAGTCATAACACACTGACCTAAAAAACATTAACAACAGGGAGCAATACATAAACAATGAACTTTCTCTTTGACGTTTGAATGATTTTTCACATAAATCAGTATTTCATTATTGTCACGGATCGCTAGGAGTGGTGGGTGTGGAGTCAGGCGCAGAGAGCAGTGCTTTCAATGAATAAGTTTATTTCAGCTGGGCCCAGCCAACAACCAGGCAAAATGACCAATAAACAGAATAGTCCCTCAACCAGGGAAAATAACAGACAGCCAACACGTAAAAGAATAATACACCACTGACAGAAAGGATAAGCCCGCACAACAGCAGGCGGGACCTGGGAGTTTAAATAGCCCCTAATTAACAACAAATAAGATACAGGTGAAAACAATCAAGACAAAACCAACAGAAAAGAAAAAGGAATCGGTGGCAGCTAGTAGACCGGTGACGACGACCGCCGAGCGCCGCCCGAACAGGGAGAGGAGCCACCTTCGGTGGAAGTCGTGACAATTATAGAATAAGAATAACACCTTTTCTTTATTGACTATACTAAAGTATACAGTTGAAGTCAGAAGTTTACATACATCTTCGCCAAATACATTTAAACTCAGTTTTTCACAATTCCTGACGTTTAATCCTAGTAACAATTCCCTGTCTTAGGTCAGATAGGATCACCAATTTATTTTACGAATGTGAAATGTCAGAATAATAGTAGAGAGAATTATTTCTTTCAGCTTTTATTTCTTTCATCACAATCCCAGTGGGTCAGAAGTTTACATACACTCAATTAGTATTTGGTAGCATTACCTTTAAATTGTTCAACTTGGGTTAAACGTTTCGGGTAGCCTTCCACAAGCTTCCCACAATAAGTTGGGTGAATTTTGGCCCATTCCTCCTGACAGAGCTGGTGTAACTGAGTCAGGTTTGTAGGCCTCCTTACTCGCACATGCTTTTTCAGTTCTGCCCACAAATTCTCAATAGGAATGAGGTCAGGGCTTTGTGATGGCCACTCCAATACCTTGACTTTGTTGTCCTTAAGCCATTTTTCCAAAACTTTGGAAGTATGCTTGGGGTCAATGTCTATTTGGAAGACCCATTTGCGACCAAGCTTTAACTTCCTGACTGATGTCTTGAGATGTTGCTTCAATATAGCCACATCATTTTACTCCTCATGATGCCATCTATTTTGAGAAGTGCACCAGTCCCTCCTGCAGCAAAGCACCCCCACAACATGATGCTGCCACCCCCATGCTTCACGGTTGGGATGGTGTTCTTCGGCTTGCAAGCTTCCCCCTTTTTCCCCCCGAACATAACAATGGTCATTATGGCCAAACAGGTCTATTTTTGTTTCATCAGACCAGAGGACATTTCTCAAAAAAGTACGATCTTTGTCCCCATGTGCAGTTGCAAACCCTTAGTCTGGCTTTTTTTAATGGGGGTTTTGGAGCAGTGGCTTCTTCCTTGCTGAGCAGCCTTTCAGGTTATGTCGATATATATAGGACTCGTTTTACTGTGGATATAGATACTTTTGTACCTGTTTCCTCCAGCATCTTCACAGGGTCCTTTGCTGTTGTTCTGGGATTGATTTGCACTTTTCGCACCAAAGTACGTTCATCTCTAGGAGACAGAACGCATCTTCTGTAACGGGTGTCTAGCTCTTCCTCCTCCTCGGACGAGGAGAGGCGAGACGGATCAGATGACCAATATGCAGCGTGGTAGTTAGACATAATGAAATTTATTAAACAAGACGAAAAAACGAACTACACTTGATAATTAACAAAATAACAAAACGACGTAGACAGACCTGGACATGAGAACTTACATACAACGAAGAACGCACGAACAGGTACAGACTACAAAACCAACGAACGAACGATACAGTCCCATGTGGTACCAACATACAAACACAGGAGACAACCACCCACAACAAACAATGTGAAACAACCTACCTTAATATGGCTCTCAATCAGAGGAAACGTAAACCACCTGCCTCTAATTGAGAACCATATCAGGTAACCCATTAACCAACATAGATACACATAACATAGAATGCCCACCCCAACTCACGCCCTGACCGACTAAACACATACAAAACAACAGAAAACAGGTCAGGAACGTGACATCTTCTTCCTAAGCGGTATGATGGCTGCGTGGTCACATGGTGTTTATACAGTACTTGCGTACTATTGTTTGTACAGATGAACATGGTATCTTCAGGCGTTTGGAAATTGCTCCCAAGGATGAACCAGACTTGTGGAGATCTACCATTTTTTTCCGGACGTCTTGGCTGATTTCTTTTGATTTTCCCATGATGTCAAGCAAAGAGGCACTGAGTTTGAAGGTAGGCCTTGAAATACATCCACAGGTACACCTCCAATTGACTCAAATTATGTCAATTAGCCTATCAGAAGCTTCTAAGGGCATGACATAATTTTCTTGAATTTTCCAAGCTGTTTAATACAGTTGACACAATATTAACCTAATACAGGATTGACCTAATACAGGTAATACATAAATTTAATAAAGGTAATACTACATTAGACCTATACAGGTGACATTACCTTAATACAATTGACACTACATTAAAAGCACAGTCAACTTCGTGTATGTAAACTTCTGACCCACTGGAATTGTGATACAGTGAATTATAAGTGAAATAATCTGTCTTTAAACAATTGTTGAAAAAATTACTTGTGTCATGCACAAAGTAGATGTCCTAACCGACTTACCAAAACTATAGTTTGTTAACAAGACATTTGTGGAGTGGTTGAAAAACGAGTTTAAATGACTCCAACCTAAGTGTATGTGAACTTCCGACTTCAACTGTATGTAACAAGAATGAATCACAAATGCAGCAATTTGCTTCAATAGCCTTCATTTTTTCGATATCTTTGCATATACTAATTTACTTGTGAAAAGTAAAAAGTTTAAACAAGAAACAAATTCATGAAATTCCAGGGCTGCAATAATAATTACAAAAAAAACATAAACATGTATAGTATAACACTCATACTGTACATTACTGTGGGGGTTCTAGTTCTCATCAACATGTATAGTATAATCACTCATACTGTACAGTACTGTGGGGGTTCTAGTTCTCATCAACATGTATAGTATAATCACTCATACTGTACAGTACTGTGAGGGTTCTAGTTCTCATCAACATGTATAATATAATCACTCATACTGTACAGTACTGTGGGGGTTCTAGTTCTCATCAACATGTATAGTATAATCACTCATACTGTACAGTACTGTGAGGGTTCTAGTTATCATCAACATGTATTGTATAATCACTCATACTGTACAGTACTGTGGGGGTTCTAGTTCTCATCAACATGTATTGTATAACAATCATACTGTACAGTACTGTGGGGGTTCTAGTTCTCATCAACATGTATTGTATAACACTCATACTGTACAGTACTGTGGGGGTTCTAGTTCTCATCAACATGTATAGTATAATCACTCATACTGTACAGTACTGTGGGGGTTCTAGTTCTCATCAACATGTAGAGTATAATCACTCATACTGTACAGTACTGTGAGGGTTCTAGTTCTCATCAACATGTGTAGTATAACACTCATACTGTACAGTACTGTGAGGGTTCTAGTTCTCATCAACATGTATAGTATAACACTCATACTGTACAGTACTGTGAGGATTCTAGTTCTCATCAACATGTAGAGTATAACACTCATACTGTACAGTTCTGCGGGGGTTCTAGTTCTCATCAACATGTATAGTATAACACTCATACTGTACAGTACTGTGGGGGTTCTAGTTCTCATCAACATGTATAGTATAGTACTCATACTGTACAGTACTGTGGGGGTTCTAGTTCTCATCAACATGTAGTACAATCACTCATACTGTACAGTACTGTGGGGGTTCTAGTTCTCATCAACATGTAGTACAATCACTCATACTGTACAGTACTGTGGGGGTTCTAGTTCTCATCAACATGTATAGTATAATCACTCATACTGTACAGTACTGTGAGGGTTCTAGTTCTCATCAACATGTATAGTATAATCACTCATACTGTACAGTACTGTGGGGGTTCTAGTTCTCATCAACATGTATAGTATAATCACTCATACTGTACAGTACTGTGGGGGTTCTAGTTCTCATCAACATGTATAGTATAATCACTCATACTGTACAGTACTGTGAGGGTTCTAGTTCTCATCAACATGTATAGTATAATCACTCATACTGTACAGTACTGTGGGGGTTCTAGTTCTCATCAACATGTATAGTATAACACTCATACTGTACAGTACTGTGAGGGTTCTAGTTCTCATCAACATGTATAGTATAACACTCATACTGTACAGTACTGTGAGGGTTCTAGTTCTCATCAACATGTAGTATAATCACTCATACTGTGCAGTACTGTGGGGGTTCTAGTTCTCATCAACATGTATTGTAAAATCACTCATACTGTACAGTACTGTGGGGGTTCTAGTTCTCATCAACATGTATAGTATAATCACTCATACTGTACAGTACTGTGAGGGTTCTAGTTCTCATCAACATGTATAGTATAATCACTCATACTGTACAGTACTGTGGGGGTTCTAGTTCTCATCAACATGTAGTATAATCACTCATACTGTACGGTACTGTGAGGGTTCTAGTTCTCATCAACATGTATAGTATAATCACTCATACTGTACAGTACTGTGAGGGTTCTAGTTCTCATCAACATGTATAGTATAACACTCATACTGTACAGTACTGTGAGGGTTCTAGTTCTCATCAACATGTATAGTATAATCACTCATACTGTACAGTACTGTGGGGGTTCTAGTTCTCATCAACATGCATTGTATAATCATTCATAATGTACAGTACTGTGGGGGTTCTAGTTCTCATCAACATGTATTGTATCACACTCATACTGTACAGTACTGTGGGGGTTCTAGTTCTCATCAACATGTATAGTATAATCACTCATACTGTACAGTACTGTGAGGGTTCTAGTTATCATCAACATGTATTGTATAATCACTCATACTGTACAGTACTGTGGGGGTTCTAGTTCTCATCAACATGTATTGTATAACAATCATACTGTACAGTACTGTGGGGGTTCTAGTTCTCATCAACATGTATTGTATAACACTCATACTGTACAGTACTGTGGGGGTTCTAGTTCTCATCAACATGTATAGTATAATCACTCATACTGTACAGTACTGTGGGGGTTCTAGTTCTCATCAACATGTAGAGTATAATCACTCATACTGTACAGTACTGTGAGGGTTCTAGTTCTCATCAACATGTGTAGTATAACACTCATACTGTACAGTACTGTGAGGGTTCTAGTTCTCATCAACATGTATAGTATAACACTCATACTGTACAGTACTGTGGGGGTTCTAGTTCTCATCAACATGTATAGTATAACACTCATACTGTACAGTACTGTGAGGATTCTAGTTCTCATCAACATGTAGAGTATAACACTCATACTGTACAGTTCTGCGGGGGTTCTAGTTCTCATCAACATGTATAGTATAACACTCATACTGTACAGTACTGTGGGGGTTCTAGTTCTCATCAACATGTATAGTATAACACTCATACTGTACAGTACTGTGGGGGTTCTAGTTCTCATCAACATGTATAGTATAATCACTCATACTGTACAGTACTGTGAGGGTTCTAGTTCTCATCAACATGTATAGTATAACACTCATACTGTACAGTACTGTGAGGGTTCTAGTTCTCATCAACATGTAGTATAATCACTCATACTGTGCAGTACTGTGGGGGTTCTAGTTCTCATCAACATGTATTGTAAAATCACTCATACTGTACAGTACTGTGAGGGTTCTAGTTCTCATCAACATGTATAGTATAATCACTCATACTGTACAGTACTGTGGGGGTTCTAGTTCTCATCAACATGCATTGTATAATCATTCATAATGTACAGTACTGTGGGGGTTCTAGTTCTCATCAACATGTATTGTATCACACTCATACTGTACAGTACTGTGGGGGTTCTAGTTCTCATCAACATGTATAGTATAATCACTCATACTGTACAGTACTGTGAGGGTTCTAGTTATCATCAACATGTATTGTATAATCACTCATACTGTACAGTACTGTGAGGGTTCTAGTTCTCCTCAACATGTATAGTATAACACTCATACTGTACAGTACTGTGAGGGTTCTAGTTCTCATCAACATGTATAGTATAACACTCATACTGTACAGTACTGTGGGGGTTCTAGTTCTCATCAACATGTATTGTATAACAATCATACTGTACAGTACTGTGGGGGTTCTAGTTCTCATCAACATGTATTGTATAACACTCATACTGTACAGTACTGTGGGGGTTCTAGTTCTCATCAACATGTATAGTATAATCACTCATACTGTACAGTACTGTGAGGGTTCTAGTTCTCATCAACATTTATAGTATAATCCCTCATACTGTACAGTACTGTGAGGGTTCTAGTTCTCATCAACATGTATAGTATAATCACTCATACTGTACAGTACTGTGAGGGTTCTAGTTCTCATCAACATGTATAGTATAATCACTCATACTGTACAGTACTGGGAGGGTTCTAGTTCTCATCAACATGTATAGTATAATCTTTCATACTGTACAGTACTGTGAGGGTTCTAGTTCACATCAACATGTATAGTATAATCACTCATACTGTACAGTACTGTGAGGGTTCTAGTTATCATCAACATGTATAATCACTCATACTGTACAGTACTGTGGGGGTTCTAGTTCTCATCAACATGTATTGTATAACACTCATACTGTACAGTACTGTGGGGGTTCTAGTTCTCATCAACATGTATAGTATAATCACTCATACTGTACAGTACTGTGGGGGTTCTAGTTCTCATCAACATGTATAGTATAATCACTCATACTGTACAGTACTGTGAGGGTTCTAGTTATCATCAACATGTATTGTATAATCACTCATACTGTACAGTACTGTGGGGGTTCTAGTTCTCATCAACATGTATAGTATAATCACTCATACTGTACAGTACTGTGGGGGTTCTAGTTCTCATCAACATGTAGAGTATAATCACTCATACTGTACAGTACTGTGAGGGTTCTAGTTCTCATCAACATGTGTAGTATAACACTCATACTGTACAGTACTGTGAGGGTTCTAGTTCTCATCAACATGTATAGTATAACACTCATACTGTACAGTACTGTGAGGATTCTAGTTCTCATCAACATGTAGAGTATAACACTCATACTGTACAGTTCTGCGGGGGTTCTAGTTCTCATCAACATGTATAGTATAACACTCATACTGTACAGTACTGTGGGGGTTCTAGTTATCATCAACATGTATTGTATAACACTCATACTGTACAGTACTGTGAGGGTTCTAGTTCTCATCAACATGTAGAGTGTAATCACTCATACTGTACAGTACTGTGGGGGTTCTAGTTCTCATCAACATGTATTGTATAATCACTCATACTGTACAGTACTGTGAGGGATCTAGTTCTCATCAACATGTAGTATAATCACTCATACTGTACAGTACTGTGAGGGTTCTAGTTCTCATCAACATGTATAGTATAACACTCATACTGTACAGTACTGTGGGGGTTCTAGTTCTCATCAACATGTATAGTATAACACTCATACTGTACAGTACTGTGAGGGTTCTAGTTCTCATCAACATGTATTGTATAACACTCATACTGTACGGTACTGTGAGGGTTCTAGTTCTCATCAACATGTATAGTATAACACTCATACTGTACAGTACTGTGGGGGTTCTTGTTCTCATCAACATGTATTGTATAACACTCATACTGTACAGTACTGTGGGGGTTCTAGTTCTCATCAACATGTATAGTATAATCACTCATACTGTACAGTACTGTGGGGGTTCTAGTTCTCATCAACATGTATAGTATAACACTCATACTGTACAGTACTGTGAGGGTTCTAGTTCTCATCAACATGTATTGTATAATCACTCATACTGTACAGTACTGTGAGGGTTCTAGTTCTCATCAACATGAATAGTATAATCACTCATACTGTACAGTACTGTGAGGGTTCTAGTTCTCATCAACATGTATAGTATAATCACTCATACTGTACAGTACTGTGGGGGTTCTAGTTCTCATCAACATGTATAGTATAATCACTCATACTGTACAGTACTGTGGGGGTTCTAGTTCTCATCAACATGTATAATATAATCACTCATACTGTACAGTACTGTGAGGGTTCTAGTTCTCATCAACATGTATAGTATAATCACTCATACTGTACAGTACTGTGGGGGTTCTAGTTCTCATCAACATGTATAGTATAACACTCATACTGTACAGTACTGTGGGGGTTCTAGTTCTCATCAACATGTATAGTATAACACTCATACTGTACAGTACTGTGAGGATTCTAGTTCTCATCAACATGTATAATATAATCACTCATACTGTACAGTACTGTGAGGGTTCTAGTTCTCATCAACAGGTATAATATAATCACTCATACTGTACAGTACTGTGAGGGTTCTAGTTCTCATCAACATGTAGAGTATAACACTCATACTGTACAGTACTGTGGGGGTTCTAGTTCTCATCAACATGTATAGTATAACACTCATACTGTACAGTACTGTGAGGGTTCTAGTTCTCATCAACATGTATAGTATAATCACTCATACTGTACAGTACTGTGGGGGTTCTAGTTCTCATCAACATGTATTGTATAATCACTCATACTGTACAGTACTGTGGGGGTTCTTGTTCTCATCAACATGTATTGTATAACACTCATACTGTACAGTACTGTGGGGGTTCTAGTTATCATCAACATGTATTGTATAACACTCATACTGTACAGTACTGTGAGGGTTCTAGTTCTCATCAACATGTAGAGTGTAATCACTCATACTGTACAGTACTGTGGGGGTTCTAGTTCTCATCAACATGTATTGTATAATCACTCATACTGTACAGTACTGTGAGGGTTCTAGTTCTCATCAACATGTATAATCACTCATACTGTACAGTACTGTGGGGTTCTAGTTCTCATCAACATGTATAATATAATCACTCATACTGTACAGTACTGTGAGGGTTCTAGTTCTCATCAACATGTATAGTTTAATGTATAGTTTACAGTACTGTGGGGGTTCTAGATCTCATCAACATGTATTGTATAACACTCATACTGTACAGTACTGTGAGGGTTCTAGTTCTCATCAACATGTATAGTATAACACTCATACTGTACAGTACTGTGGGGGTTCTAGTTCTCAACAACATGTATTGTATAATCACTCATACTGTACAGTACTGTGGGGGTTCTAGTTCTCATCAACATGTATAGTATAATCACTCATACTGTACAGTACTGTGGGGGTTCTAGTTCTCATCAACATGTATAATATAACACTCATACTGTACAGTACTGTGGGGTTTCTAGTTCTCATCAACATGTATAATATATTCACTCATACTGTACAGTTCTGTAAGGGTTCTAGTTCTCATCAACATGTATAGTATAATCACTCATACTGTACAGTACTGTGGGGGTTCTAGTTCTCATCAACATGTAGTATAATCACTCATACTGTACAGTACTGTGAGGGTTCTAGTTCTCATCAACATGTATAGTTTAATACTCATACTGTACAGTACTGTAGGGGTTCTAGTATTTCATCCACATGTATAGTATAACACTCATACTGTACAGTACTGTGGGGGTTCTAGTTCTCATTAACATGTATAATATAATCACTCATACTGTACAGTACTGTGGGGGTTCTAGTTCTCATCAACATGTATAATATAATCACTCATACTGTACAGTACTGTGAGGGTTCTAGTTCTCATCAACATGTATAGTATAACACTCATACTGTACAGTACTGTGGGGGTTCTAGTTCTCATCAACATGTATAATATAATCACTCATACTGTACAGTACTGTGGGGGTTCTAGTTCTCATCAACATGTATAATATAATCACTCATACTGTACAGTACTGTGAGGGTTCTAGTTCTCATCCACATGTATAGTATAACACTCATACTGTACAGTACTGTGGGGGTTCTAGTTCTCATTAACATGTATAATATAATCACTCATACTGTACAGTACTGTGGGGGTTCTAGTTCTCATCAACATGTATAATATAATCACTCATACTGTACAGTACTGTGAGGGTTCTAGTTCATCAACATGTATAGTATAACACTCATACTGTACAGTACTGTGGGGGTTCTAGTTCTCATCAACATGTATAGTATAACACTCATACTGTACAGTACTGTGAGGGTTCTAGTTCTCATCAACATGTATAGTTTAATACTCATACTGTACAGTACTGTGGGGGTTCTAGTTCTCATCAACATGTATAGTATAACACTCATACTGTACAGTACTGTGGGGGTTCTAGTTCTCATCAACATGTATAATATAATCACTCATACTGTACAGTACTGTGAGGGTTCTAGTTCTCATCAACATGTATAGTTTAATACTCATACTGTACAGTACTGTGGGGGTTCTAGTTCTCATCAACATGTATAGTATAACACTCATACTGTACAGTACTGTGAGGGTTCTAGTTCTCATCAACATTTATAGTATAATCACTCATACTGTACAGTACTGTGAGGGTTCTAGTTCTCATCAACATGTATAGTATAACACTCATACTGTACAGTACTGTGGGGGTTCTAGTTCTCATCAACATGTATAGTATAACACTCATACTGTACAGTACTGTGGGGGTTCTAGTTCTCATCAACATGTAGTATAATCACTCATACTGTACAGTACTGTGGGGGTTCTAGTTCTCATCAACATGTATAGTATAATCACTCATACTGTACAGTACTGTGGGGGTTCTAGTTCTCATCAACATGTATAGTATAACACTCATACTGTACAGTACTGTGAGGGTTCTAGTTCTCATCAACATGTATAGTTTAATACTCATACTGTACAGTACTGTGGGGGTTCTAGTTCTCATCAACATGTATAGTATAACACTCATACTGTACAGTACTGTGGGGGTTCTAGTTCTCATCAACATGTATAATATAATCACTCATACTGTACAGTACTGTGAGGGTTCTAGTTCTCATCAACATGTATAGTTTAATACTCATACTGTACAGTACTGTGGGGGTTCTAGTTCTCATCAACATGTATAGTATAACACTCATACTGTACAGTACTGTGAGGGTTCTAGTTCTCATCAACATTTATAGTATAATCACTCATACTGTACAGTACTGTGAGGGTTCTAGTTC
>NC_052322.1:34349322-34484322 GCF_016432855.1 Salvelinus namaycush | reverse complement strand
AAGTCTAGTAACAGCAGGTTATGGGGTTGTAGGACCAAGAGGTAGACATACTGAATTTCGGCAACAAGGTTGAGGTAGAAAATTGGGTTAGTCCGTGAAAGGAACTGAGTTGCAGACGTGTTTTAGATAACAGGGTATGAATATTGGACAGAGGCTGAGAGTCCATATTGGTCAACCAGAAAGCAGAATTGAAAGTCAACCCTCCAGTCACGTGGTTCACCCTGAAGTGGTTGACTCATACCATCACACACATTCCAGTGTGTGTGTGTGTGTGTGTGTGCGTGTGTGTTAGTCTAAATGTATATTTGTCTGATTGTGTGTCAATGTGAGACTGTGTGCATTTCTATTCTCTCTTTCAAAGACCTCAGAGTCTATGTTACAGACCTGCTAAACACTGTTCTGTCCCCACTTCCCTATTTCCTCTCTCCTCATCCCTTCGTCTTCCCCCCTCTCTCTCCCATCCCTTGCCCTTTCTAGGTGCGGGTGGGTAACTTCCAGAGGATCATAGCCAAGGTGCAGCTGGGAGGTAGTGAGCTGGCCATTGTGGTGTCCATCGTGGTGTGCTGCGTGCTGCTGCTGCTGTGCACTGTGGGTAAGTGTTTGGTCTTGTGTCGCCACCGAGGGTGATGGATGTTTGGCTGCCTTGGCGAAGGATGCTCCAAGTGTCAGGGAGATAAAAGGATCTCCAGGGTCAGGGTCTCCCCCTGTCTACACAGCACAAAGACACCACTGTTCCCAGTGTGTGTGTGTGTGTGTGTGTGTGTGTGTGTGTGTGTGTGTGTGTGTGTGTGTGTGTGTGTGTGTGTGTGTGTGTGTGTGTGTGTGTGTGTGTGTGTGTGTGTGTGTGTGTGTGTGTGTGTGTGTGTGTGTGTGTTCTCATGCGGTTGTATGTCTGTGTGTGTCTGTTTTTTTTATGTGTGTCTGGGTGTGTGTGTGTGTGTGTGTCTCCGACAAGTGTGTGTTTTCATTTCTTTCAAGAAGCTGTGTATGTATGGAGCTTTTACAAATGGAGTATGTCCTGATTCATTACAACATGTCAACCTGTGATAACAGGATATGGCTTCAAAGACATCTATTTAATGATCTTATGTCTTCTCTCTGTTTCTCTCCCTCATACTTTCCCTCATTCCCCTTCTTTTTTTTTCTCTCTCGCTCTCTCAGCTCTAGTGGTGTACTGTACTAAGAGCCGGAGGGCGGAGCGCTACTGGCAGAAGACTCTTCTGCAGATGGAGGAGATGGAGTCCCAGATCAGAGATGAGATCCGCAAAGGTGCAGTACCACACACACACACTCACTCCCACATGCACACACACACACACTCATACATGCACGTACGCATACACACACTCACACACACATGCACTTGTACTGAGTTGAAAAGGCAGGAGTGTGTGATCCGTAATGCTACCAGCAGGTCTCCTTTCACCCAGCCATGTTATTAGAGCTCCATTGAATTCTCTCTCATGTTCTCTGATGTTCCTGGGGCTAGGGCTGTGGCGGTCCTGAAAGTTTGTCAGCCGGAGATTGTCAAGCAAATAACTGCCGGTCTCACGGTAATTGACCGTTAATTAACATAAACAGAATTAGCATCTCTTGGCTTCCACGCACAGCCTACAAGCCCTGATGCTGACCTTTGGAACATTTTAAAAAGTATATTACATCCATGTAATATAGCCTACACCTTCACAATAAATCATTATTTATTTTAGACAGGTCTAAAGAAATATGATATGAAGGAAATGTAGTCTATTTCAGAAGAACAGAATAGCATACTCTGAGTTGTCCTTAAGCTAGGCCCTGATCTGGCTATGCCATATGGCTGTGGAACACATTAGTTCATTTAGCAGACAATATTTGCTAAGAATTCCCTTGCATCATTTTTTTTTTTATAGTATGAAGAATGCAATTGAACAAAGCTGAATAAAATAGAAAGGATATTTTCTCCAAATAATTTCCAAGGGAGTGCGCACATGTGGCTATTCTGTGTTGAGTGATTAAATTATGCATATAGGACCTGGTTTTTTGGTAGAGTTATTTATGCAATTTTAGTTGTGATACAAACATTGAGCTATATGTTTTGAATTAAAAAAAAAAAATTGGCCTGCATAATGCAACTCTAATGATGATTTGAAAAAAGTAGCATGAAAGGCATGAGCTCTGCTTTGTTTCTTGCGCAGGCTGTACACACTTCATCAGTCTCTCATTCACAATTTGAAAAGCACTTGATAATATTCTCATCAGGCCTCAAATTTCCCTGTGGCATCCCCCTTAAGCATCTCTCACTCACATGGCTCTCTCAGATATCTAAATTCTTATTAGCCAATGCCCATCATGTATTCAGGTCCTTCTCACAGGCATCTCAGCTCCGAAGTAGGCTAAGAGGGAAGACAGACACATCTGGGACGCAACTGCACGCATCCTTCTTATCGAATTCCGATGCGCATATTGAAAATGTTAGAAGAACTGTCCAGTTTACTTTCGTCAGCCAACAAGATGAGTAGGCCAAACGAACAGCAAAAGCACTAGCCTATGTCAATCTAATATCTCCCATTGTACAAAAGTCGACCTATTCTATTCTGTCCGGGAAATAAATATTCCAAACATAGTCTGGGACAGTTGTGGGATGCGATAGCCACTAGCATCAAAAACACTTTTAAAAGCCATGAGGCTGATGCAACCGATCAGAACGTTTAGCTTAAGATGTTGATAAACTATTAGGCTATTTCTATTTCTTCACATTATAAGCGCAGCAATGTGCACACGTCAGTAGGCTATAAGCGCGAATGTTCCAAAATGCAATCAATTAGCGGGAAAACAGCATAATCGCATTTGCATTCACTTTTGAGAATGCATGTAATGCTTTATTATAAATGTGCATTTTTATGGTGAAAATTATCTTCCCCAAACTTGAAACTCACGCGCCGCCTATGTACAGTGCATTCGGAAAGTATTCAGGCCCCTTGACCTTTTCCACATTTTGTAACGTTAACAGCCTTATTCTAAAATTGATTAAATAAACCATTTGTCATCAATCTACACACAATACCCCATAATGACAAAGTGAAAACAGGTTTTTAGATTTGTTTGCACATTTATTAAATATAAAAAACAGAAATACCTTATTTACATAACTATTTCAGACCCTTTGCTATGAGACTCGAAATTGAGCTCAGGTGCATCCTGTTTCCATTGATCATCCTTGAGATGTTTCTACAACTTGATTGGAGTCCACCTGTGGTATATTCAATTGATTGGACATGATTTGGAAAGGCACACACTTGTCTATATAAGGTCCCACAGTTGACAGTGCATATCAGAGCAAAAGTCAAGCCATGAGGTCAAAGGAATTGTCCGTAGAGCTCTAAGACAGGATTGTGTTGAGGCACTCCACTAATCAGGCCTTTATGGTAGAGTGGCCAGACGGAAGCCACTCCTCAGTAAAAGGCACATGACAGCCCGCTTGAAGTTGTCAAAAGGCACCTAAAGGAATCTCAGACCATGAGAAACAAGATTCTCTGGTCTGATGAAACCAAGATAGAACTCTTAGACCTGAATGCCAAGATAGACCTGAATGCCAAGCGTCACGTATGGAGAAAACCTGGCAGCATCCCTACGGTGAAGCAGGGTGGTGGCAGCATCATGCCATAAGGAGGTTTAAGGAGGGACTGGGAGACTAGTCCGGATCAAGGGAAAGATGAATGGAGCAAGGTACAGAGAGATCCTTGATGAAAACCTACACAGGACCTCAGACTGGGGCCAAGGTTCACCTTCCAACAGGACAACGACCCTAAGCACACAGCCAAGACAACACAGGAGTGCCTTTGGGACAAGTCTCTGAATGTCCTTGAGTGGCCCAGCCAGAGCCCGAACCCGATCGAACATCTCTGGAGAGACCTGAAAATAGCTGTGCAGCGACGCTCCCCATCCAACCTGGCAGAGCTTAAGAGGATCTGCAGAGAAGAATGGGAGAAACTCCCCAAATACAGGTGTGCCAAGCTTGTAGCGTCATACCCAAGAAGAATGAAGGCTGTAATCGCTGCCAAAGATGCTTCAACAAAGTACTGAGTAAAGGGTCTGAATAGTTATGTAAATGTCATATTTCATTTTTAATTTGCAAAAAATGCTAAAAACCTGTTTTTGCATTTGTCATTATGGGGTATTGTGTATAGATTGAAGAGGGAGCAAAACAAATTAATCAATTTTAGAATAAGGCTGTAACGTAACAAAATGTGCAAAAAGTCAAGGGGTCTGAATACTTTCCGAATGCAATGTATGCCAGTTAGGCTCTACACTGGTTGGTAAGCGGATTCATTTGCTTAATTTTAAGAAGATATTTGCCCAGTTTAGTTGTGATACAAACCGTATCAACATACAGGCCTATGGGCTAGGCTACATGAGGTGGGTGACTAGGATTTTAAAAAGTTGCTAAAAAAGGGGATGCACTGTTTCTTGCCTTTCTGCACACGCTGGGCATCATTCACAAGTGAAAATACATCGTTCACAAGGGAGAGGCTAATATTGTCACCCATCAGACTATTCTTAATTTAATATTGTCTTTACATATGGTAAATAATATATGTGTGAAATTAGTTTTGATTTAGAATGGACCATTATCATGCTCCTGTCGAGGAACAGGGCCAGGGGGAAAAATACATGTCATCTATGCACTTAAATAGCGAATGGAGGACGCTTTTCTCGTGGATATTTTTTATGGCAGTCAGGTAGGCTATACTCCTGCTGTAAAGCGAAGAAATGTGCTTCATATTAGGGAAGGTGAGAAATAAATATAGTCGGCCTACCCTATTGAAAGCTCATGAGCTCATGGGCTCTCATGAAGTGTTTGATTAGATTTCGATTACATTTGCATTGATGTCAGAGTGATTAGAGGGACAATAGAGTTCTGAGTACCAGGCAGTTGGCATGTTTGGTAGGCTACTAATGACCATCAGCAGCATCAGAGCTTGAATAAGCCTAGTTATCGTGACTAAATGGTCACATGGAATTTGACTGCGGTCATGACTCGTGACTGCCTGTGTGGCGATAATACGGTCACCGTAACAGCCCTACCTGGCCAAGGCTACATGAGGGAAGACAGAAAACATGGACCATCACCTAGAGATAGGGCTTTTGTGTGTATGTGTACATGTGATGGCAGCAGTTGAGAGGTTTATGCTTAGTAAGTGTGACTCACAAAACACACAGACTAAGTAGTGATCACTCACACACACACACACAAACATGGTGGTGACACACGGCTTCTGTAATGTATACCCTGAAGGGGTGTGTAACGGCGTTCCTCCTCCTCTTCATCCGAAGAGGAGGAGCAGGGATTGAACCAAAATGCAGCTTCTTGAGTTGACATGATTTATTTAAAGAAAAGACGAAAACACGAACTTACTTGATAAAACAAAATAACAAAACTAATGTAGACAAACCTGAACATACGAACTTACAAAAACACTAAGAACGCACAACAGGAAAAATGACTACATAAAACGATGAACGAACGAAACAGTCCCGTATGGTGCAACAAACACTGACACAGGAGACAACCACCCACAAACAAACAGTGTGAAAACACCTACCTTAATATGACTCTCAATCAGAGGAAATGAAAAACACCTGCCTCTAATTGAGAGCCATATTAGGTCACCCTTTAAACCAACATAGAAACAGAAAACATAGACTGCCCACCCAAACTCACGTCCTGACCAACTAACACATACAAAACTAACAGAAAACAGGTCAGGAACGTGACATAACCCCCCCCTTAAGGTGCGAACTCCGGGCGCACCAGCACAAAGTCTAGGGGAGGGTCAGGGTGGGCATCTGACCACGGTGGTGGCTCAGGCTCTGGGCGAGGTCCCCACCCCACCATAGTCAATCCCAGCTTACGTCTCTCCCTCAGAATGACCACCCTCTTACTCCACCCACCTAATATACCGGGTAACATCAAAATAAGGGACAGCTCCGGTACAAGGTAGCTCAGGACGGATAGGTAGTTCAGGATAGAGAGGTAGCTCAGGATAGAGAGGTAGCTCAGGATAGAGAGGTAGCTCAGGATAGAGGGGCAACTCCGGACTGAAGGGCAGCTCCGGACAGAGAGACAGCTCTGGACTGAGGGGCAGTTCTGGATACATGGCAGCTCTGGACTGAGGGACAGCTCATGGCTGGCTGACGGCTCTGGACGCTCATGGCTCGCTGACGGCTCTGGCAGATCCTGTCTGGTTGGCGGCTCTGGCAGATCCTGTCTGGTTGGCGGCTCTGGCAGATCCTGTCTGGTTGGCAGCTCTGGCAGATCCTGTCTGGTTGGCGGCTCTGGCAGATCCTGACTGACGAATGGCTCTAGCGGCTCCTGACTGACTAACGGCTCTGACGGCTCGGGACAGACGGGCGGCTCTAATGGCTCGGGACAGACGGATGGCTCAGACGGCGCTGGGGAGACGGATGGCTCAGATGGCGCTGAGGAGACGGATGGCTCAGATGGCGCTGCGGAGACGGATGGCTCAGACTGATCCTGTCTGGCGGAAGGCTTTGGCTGCTCCTGTCTGGCGGAAGGCTCTAGCGGCTCCTGTCTGGCGGAAGGCTCTAGCGGCTCCAGTCTGGCGGAAGGCTCTGTAGGCTCATGGCAGACGGGCGGCTTTGCAGGCTCATGGCAGACGGGCGGCTTTGAAGGCTCAATACAGACGGGCAGTTCATGCGGCGCTTGGCAGACGGACAGTTCAGGCGCCGTTGGGCAGACGGCAGACTCTGGCCGGCTGAGACGCACTGTAGGCCTGGTGCGTGGTGCCGGAACTGGAGGCACCGGACTGGAGACACGCACTTCAAGCCTAGTGCGGGGAGCAGGGACAGGGCACACTGAGTTCTCAAAGCGCACTATAGGACTGGTGCGTGGTACCGGCACTGGTGGTACCGGGCTGAGAGCACGCACCTCAGAATGAGTGCGGGGAGAAGGAACAGTGCTTACAGGACTCTGGAGACGCACAGGTGGCTTAGTGCGTGGTGCCGGAACTGGAGGCACTGGGCTGGAGACACGCACCATAGGAAGAGTGCGTGGAGGAGGAACAGGGCTCTGAAAACACACTGGAAGCCTGGTGCGTAGTGTAGGCACTGGTGGTACTGGGCTGGGGCGGGGAGGTAGCGCAGGTAATACCGGACCGTGCAAGCGTACTGGCTCCCTTGAGCATTGAGCCTGCCCAACCTTACCTGGTTGAATGCTCCCCGTCGCCCGACCAGTGCGGGGAGGTGGAATAACCCGCACCGGGCTATGTAGGCGAACCGGGGACACCATGCGTAAGGCTGGTGCCATGTAAGCCGGCCCGAGGAGACGCACTGGAGACCAGACGCGTTGAGCCGGCATCATGGCACCTGGCTCAATGCCCAATCTAGCCCTACCAGTGCGGGGAGGTGGAATAACCCGCACCGGGCTATGCACACGTACAGGAGACACCGTGCGCTCTACTGCGTAACACGGCGTCTGCCCGTACTCCCGCTCTCCACGGTTAGCCTGGGAAGTGGGCGCAGGTCTCCTACCTGCCCTTGGCCCACTACCTCTTAGCCCCCCCCCCAAGAAATTTTTGGGGTTTCTTCACGGGCTTCCGTGCTAGCCGCGTACCTTCATAAATCCGGTTTTGAGCTTCATTCTCCGGTTTCCAGCCACGTCTCTTTGCTGCCTCCTCATACCACCGCTCCTGGGCTCGCGCTGCCTCCATCTCCTCACGAGCGCGGCGATATTCCCCAATGTGCGCCCAGTGTCCTTTTCCCTCTAATACTTCCTCCCAAGTCCATGAGTCCTGATCTCTTGGCCGCTGCTCGAACTTGCGCTGCTTGGTTCTGGATAGGTGGGTGGTTCTGTAACGGCGTTCCTCCTCCTCTTCATCCGAAGAGGAGGAGCAGGGATTGAACCAAAATGCAGCTTCTTGAGTTGACATGATTTATTTAAAGAAAAGACGAAAACACGAACTTACTTGATAATAAACAAAATAACAAAACTAATGTAGACAAACCTGAACATACGAACTTACAAAAACACTAAGAACGCACAACAGGAAAAATGACTACATAAAACGATGAACGAACGAAACAGTCCCGTATGGTGCAACAAACACTGACACAGGAGACAACCACCCACAAACAAACAGTGTGAAAACACCTACCTTAATATGACTCTCAATCAGAGGAAATGAAAAACACCTGCCTCTAATTGAGAGCCATATTAGGTCACCCTTTAAACCAACATAGAAACAGAAAACATAGACTGCCCACCCAAACTCACGTCCTGACCAACTAACACATACAAAACTAACAGAAAACAGGTCAGGAACGTGACAGGGTGAAACGGTGGGAGTGTGAGAGGAGAGGGGAAACGAGAGGAGGGAGGAGAGGAGAGGAGGGGGAGGGGGAGATAAGAGGGAGAGGAGGGAGGAGGAAGGGAGAGGAGAGAAGGGAGGAGAGGAGGGAGAGGGGAGAAGAAGGGGAGAGGAGGGGGGAACGAAGGAGGGCCAGTCTGAAGGCCACAGAATGTCTGAGCATAGATAAATAGGGATGAATAGAGAAAGAGAAATGGAGGGAGAGAGGAAAGGAGGGAGGAAGATGGCCATGAGTCAGGGATGTGTCTGTGGAGAGATGTGTGGGAGGAGGGGACGTTTGTTGGAGGACACAGACAGCTGTGTGGGTGAGACCAGGGTAAGTGTGTAAGGGGTGAGGGATGGGTTTGGGGAGGGGAGAACAGAACAGGAGGGAGGAGAGAAGGGAAGAGGGGAGAAGGGAGGGGTAAGGGAAATTGCAACGCTAGGGTTGTGGGGTTTGATTCCCATTACGAAAAAGTATAAAAAATGTATGCACTTGCTACTATAGACCCTCTGGATAAGAATGTCTGCTAAATAACTAAAAAGTAAATGTAATGTACTAAGGTGGCAGTGGAGAGATTGACATATTGCAGGGACCATCCATCTAGATGAATGAGAAGAGTTTGGTATGTGTGGGAGGGATTAGGGACAGTTCGAAATTTGCTGGGGTGGGTGGTCCAAACTAGAGGAGGGTTGTCTAACTTGTTTTTTTGCTTTGGGGAGGGTTGTGTGCTTTTTTTATTGGGTACAGGGGAGGGTAGTGCGTCTTTTCCCTGGTTTACATTCGCACTTTTGCAGGTTTTACTATATAATTTATTCCTTCCTTGTAACGTGTATGCTGGGAGTCGGGAAGCAAGTTCAGGGAGTGTATTTAACTTCTTACGACTGAGATCGGCTGAGATCCCGTTAACGGGATCGACTTGACAACAGCCAGTGAAAGTGCAGGGCGCCAAATTCAAACAACAGAAATCTCATAATTAAAATTCCTCAAACATACAAGTATTTTACACCATTTTAAAGATAAACTTGTTGTTAATCCCACCACAGTGTCTGATTTCAAAAAGGCTTTACGACGAAACCACACCATCTGATTATGTTAGGTCAGTACCTATTCACAGAAAAACACAGCCATTTTTCCAGCCAGAGAGGAGTCACAAAAAGCAGAAATAGAGATAAAATTAATCACTAACCTTTGATGATCTTCATCAGATGACACTCATATGACTTCATGTTACACAATACATGTATGTTTTCATCGATAAAGTTCATATTTATATCCAAAAATCTTAGTTTACATTGGCGCGTTATGTTCAGTAATGTTTTGCCTCCAAAACATCCGGTGATTTTGCAGAGAGCCACATCAATTTACAGAAATACTCATAATAAACATTGATAAAAGATACAAGTGTTAAACATGGAACTTTAGATAAACTTCTCCTTAATGCAACCGCTGTGTCAGATTTCAAAAAAACTTTACGGAAAAAGCACACCATGCAATAATCTGAGTACGGCGCTCAGACACAAAAACAAGCCATACAGGTACCCGCCATGTTGTGGAGTCAACAGAAGTTAGAAATAGCATTGTAAATATTCACTTACCTTTGATGATCTTCATCAGAATGCACTCCCAGGAATCCCAGTTCCACAATAAATGTTTGTTTTGTTCGATAAAGTCCATAATATATGTCCAAATACCTCCTTTTTGTTCGCGTGTTTAGTTAAAAAAATCAAAATTCACGACGCGCAGGCACACTTAGTCCAGACGAAAAGTCAAAATATTCCATTACAGTTCGCAGAAACATGTCAAACGATGTATAGAATCAATCTTTAGGATGAATCTTCAATAAATCTTCAATCATGTTTCAATCTTCAATAATGTTTCAACCGGAGAATTCCTTTGTCTTTAGAAAGGAGAAGGAACGCAGCTACCTCTCACGGGGACACGCCTGAGTGAGCTCATGGCACTCTGTTTCAACCAGGTGTCTGGCAGCTCTCATTCCCTCATCCTTCACAGTAGAAGCCTGAAACAAGGTTCTAAAGACTGTTGACATCTAGTGGAAGCCTTAGGAAGTGCAATATGACCCCATATACACTGTATATTCGATAAGCAAAACTACGAACCTCAGATTTCCCACTTCCGGGTTGGACTTTTTCTCAGGTTTTTGCCTGCCATATGAGTTCTGTTATGCTCACAGACATCATTCAAACAGTTTTAGAAACTTCAGAGTGTTTTCTATCCAAATCTACTAACAATATGCATATCTTACCTTCTGGGCCTGAGTAGCAGGCAGTTTACTCTGGGCACCTTATTCATCCAAGCTACTCAATACTGCCCCCAGCCATAAGAAGTTAATAACTAAATGAACATAGAACAAAACAAGAAACAAAGGTAGCATACAGACATTTTTCCCCCCGTTACTTTTACCCCTTTTTCTCCACAATTTCGTGGTATCCAATTGGTAGTTAGTCTTGTCTCATCGCTGCAACTCCAATACGGACTCGGGAGAGGCGAAGGTCGAGAGCCGTGCATCCTCCAAAACACGACCACGCCAAGCCGCACTGCTTCTTGACACACTACTCGCTTAACCTGGAAGCTAGCCACACCAATGTGTCGGAGGAAACACCTTGCACCTGTTGACCGTGTCAGCGTTCACTGCGCCCGTACAGACATGAACACTGGAACAGAAACAATAACGCCTGGGAAAAGAACCAAAGGGAGTTACAGATATAGAGAAGATAATCAGGAAGGTGATGAAGTCCAGGTGAGTCTGATTAGGCGCTGGTGTGTGTAACGATAGTCACAGGTGTGCGTAATAATGAGCAGCCTGGTGACCTAGAGCGCCGGAGAGGGAGTATACGTGACAATCCTAGCAAATTGTCCTCATCTGCTTGCATGCGCCTCCCCTATATGAAGATGTTTTGGTACTTCCCTTATGCACTACGCTTTTCCACATGCTAACGTTTACTATACCACAGTACAATATAGTCTACCAGTCTAACTGTCTATCCTGCCCTCTATCCACCATTCATAGTGAATAGTGGTAGGTGGATCATTGGTGACCGACCGCCTTGATTCAGTCTTAAGTAGCAACATTTGAAATTGTGTTTTTTACATTGGACAAAAGCAGAGACAGAGTTACAAAATGGTATTTCATACACTGCATTTGAGGAACAATGGAAAAGTAATTCTGCTTTGAAAGTTGATAAACTTGTAACCTGACTTTTGAGAAAATTACCTTTGAATGTCTTGGTACCTACTGGAGAGATCTTCTTTGTCTGCACCCATTCTGCATCATTTACACCCTCTTAAGCTTTAGCCCCACCGATCTCTTTAAGGGTTGACCCGAGCGTTCTGTCCTAACAAAAGCAGTCAAGAACCCAAGCTAACTGGTTAACTTTGGCTAGCTTACTAGCTATTTCCAGACACAAATGAGAGAACAGCTTACTGACTATTTTTCTCGCCCTAGCAGAGCTGGTTAGGCAATTTTTATGTTATCCAGAGTGATTGCAACTGTGCTGCTGGCAACAATTTACGCTTTTTTGCCAATGTTTACTGACACCGGACATATTCAACGGGTGTTGAGCGTTCGTTATTCTGCGCTCTGGCAAACTCAAACGAGATGGCTCTGAAATCGGAGTAGATAGCCATTTACCAGCTATGTCTATCAACAGTTGTCGCAGTGACATTCTATTGAAATGGTTACTTGCATAGTGGAGTCTTTTGCAAGCTAGGTAAACAATGAACAATAATCCCAACTTAGAACGTTACTACCCTGCATGAATCTGCAGGTAGCTAACCAACCAGGTTCAATGTTAGCTAGTTAACATTAGGCTATAACTAGCAAAGCAAATGGCACTGAGATACGAATAATAAGATCATACATGTAACGTTAGCTATCAAGCCAGCCAGCTAATGTTAGCTAGCTGGCTAACAATACACTTTAACTTGAAATGGAAACAACTTTCTGTCAAAATTAGAAACGTGTAATATCTGAAAATGTAGCTAGCTCGACTTTCTTACCCGTATACATCATGGATCTCCACTCCCTGTCACGGATGCCATGGTTGCACTTAGTTTGAAGATGTAATCTGAAGGCAGGGGTTTTCTCCATCTCCTTAGCTATCATACTCTAATTAAACTGATTTCAAAACTCGGTCCTCCAGAAAGTGGAGAGCAACACTTATGCAGTTCTACTACGCGATATATATATATTAAAAGCCGCATTAGACAGGATTACCTACACATACTGACCAGTTCAAATAGACAGACGCGTGCTATATGGCAGACCAATCCGAACCCATCTCTTGGCATGTCCAGCCCACTCATTATCTCAGACAATCATGGCTAGCGGGAAGGTTGCTGACTTTCTCTGGCTAAACCAACTAGGCTCGTAATTTAACAATTTTATTTGTATCTACAGTTGGCATACAAGTTTGTTATTAAGAAACATGAAAGTTCACATATTCCAGAATGCATTTCTGCCAAAAAAAATGCATTAAAAAAAAGTTTACGTTCAAATGGCTCTCTTGTGAAGTAGTGACACGCGACATATGCCTAGTTTCCTGAAACAAGTCACATTTGTCCAGATCTGCAATAGGCTAACTAGCAATCATACCACATAGAAAAGCATTCAAATCTGCATACATCTTCAATATGAATCCACAAGAATCCATTGTGCAAGAAAGAACAGTGAAGACATGAAACACTGAGCTTGTCACGCCCTGACCTTAGAGATCCTTATTATTCTCTATGTTTGGTTAGGTCAGGGTGTCACTCGGGTGGGAAAATCTATGTTTTCTATTTCTTTGTGTTTTTGGCTGAGTATGGTTCCCAATCAGAGGCAGCTGTCTATCGTTGTCTGTGATTAGGGATCATATATAAGTTGTCATTTTCCTTTTGGGTTTTGTGGGATCTTGTTTTCTGTTTAGTGTTTTTTCCTGACAGAACTGTGCGCTTTTGTTTTTGATTTTGTTGTTTGTTGGTGTCATCAATAAATATGCGATGTACGCCTACCTTGGTCTCCTTCTCCCAACGAGAGCCGTAACAGAGCTCAAAAAGCTCCCCTATTGATCTTGTTTAGGGACAATACAATTATCCTACCTAGACTAGCCTACAACACCACAATGCAATGAATAATTGCATTATTGTTTTCAAGTGAGTACAAAATTCTACTCTAGGATCAGTGGCGATTTTAGCATGTAAATCTTGGTTTGCAAACTCCCCAAAAATGTTTAGATGCATGCCAACAAAGCCACTACACAACACTAAACAATACATGAATTGCACTATAACGGTGCCAAACAGTGCCCACAAACTGTTTGGGCCTACATAAAGCTGTCCCAACAGCAGAGCTTTCCTTTCAGCACCATGGAGTGAATCCTTACCCCCGCTACTGGCTATCAGCGGAGCCTTGTCTGGCAGCTAAACAGTTCATTCAGCCTCATATACTGACTTTTTAAAACCATAGTTGATATTGTTGGCTTGCTTAAACAAATGTGGTTTCTACTGACTCCTTGTGGTTTTGTGTAAGTCTATAAGAACCTCATTGTCCTTCAATAATAATGAAAACCAACATGAGTTTTGACTTTTGAACTATACACAAACATTATTACATTTATGTTCAGTAAATTCATAATGTTTGTTCTTATATGATTAACACTCTCTAAGTAGCTCTAGTTTAAACGAGCTGCAACAAGGTAGGCCTATTCATTCAGCACATTCAAAATGGACACCGACAAAAATTCAGATCGATCCAGACAGAGAGCAAGAGAGACGCGGTTAGCCTACCATTTGACATTTTTTATTAGGCCTACAGTGGCGTGCAAAAGTATTCACCCCCCTTAGAATTTTTCCTATTTTGTTGCCTTACAACTTGGAATTAAAATAGATTTTTGGGGGGTCTGTATCATTTGATTTACACAATATGCCTACCACTTTGAAAACTTGAGCATGCATAACTATTCACCCCCTCAAAGTCAATACTTTGTAGAGCCACCTTTTACAGCAATTACAGCTGCAAGTCTCTTGGGGTATGTCTTTATAAGCTCGGCACATCTAACCACTGGGATATTTGCCCAAGCAATATCTGCCCAAGCGATGGCTTTTTTTCTGGCCACTCTTCTGTAAAGCCCAGCTCTGTGGAGTGTACAGCTTAAAAAGTGGTCCTATGGACAGATACTCCTATCTCCGCTGTGGAGCTTTGCAGCTCCTTCAGGGTTATCTTTGGTCTCTTTGTTGCTTCTCTGATTAATGCCCTCCTTGCCTGGTCCGTGAGTTTTGGTGGGCGGCCCTCTCTTGGCAGATTTGTTGTGGTGCGATATTCTTTCCATTTTTTAATAATGGATTAAATGGTGCTCTGTGGGATGTTCAAAGTTTATGGTATTTTTTTATAACCCAACCCTGATCTGTACTTCTCCACAACTTTGTTCCTGACCTGTTTGGAGAGCTCCTTGGTCTTCATGGTGGTGCCCCTTGCTTAGTGGTGTTGCAGACTCTGAGGCCTTTCAGAACAGGTGTATATATACTGAGATCATGTGACAGATCATGTGACACTTAGATTGCCCACAGGTGGACTTTATTTAACTAATTATGTGACTTCTGAAGGTAATTGGTTGCACCAGATCTTATATAGGGGCTTCATAGCAAAGGGGGTGAATATATATACACACACCACTTTTCCATTTTTTATTTCTTAGAATTTTTTGAAATAAGTCATGTTTTTCATTTCACTTCACCAATTTGGACTATTTTGTGTATGTCCATTACATGAAATCCAAATAAAAATCTATTTATATTACAAGTTGTAATGCAACAAAATAAGAAAAACGCCAAAGGGGATGAATACTTTTGCAAGGCACTGTATCTAAGTGTTTACTGTGTTGTAATGTCAACCTATTGCATATCTGCTTTCACTGGACATCAGTTTTAGAAAACTATCACAAATTAACAGCACACCACGGAAGTGTTAATTATCACTTAGCAGCGGTTATGGAGCAGAAAGTGGTGCTCTCGAAAACCATTTTTACATGGTTTTGGGCCTATGTTCAGGGATGAGACTGAGAGTTGTCTTAGGTGTTCTAAACTGTATGTAACTTAATGTCCTGTGAATGTCCTGTAATTCGTCTGTTGTCCTTCCAGGCTTTGCAGAGCTACAGACAGACATGACAGACCTGACCAAGGAGCTAAACCGCAGCCAGGGAATCCCCTTCCTGGAGTACAAACAGTTTGTCACACGCACCTTCTTCCCCAAGGTGAGTCAGTTAATCACACACACACCTCTTCTTCCCCCAAGGTGGGTATCACCTTACTACAACCATTAGAGGGAGATTTTCCATCAGAATATTTTTTACAGTTTACATTGAAAAGGTCTTCATGTATCCAAGTTATTACCGTCCCAAACCTTGACAAGCATGGTGTGGTTTAAGTCCCTTAAGAAGAACATATATTCGTTACAGGTAAAAAAAAATATTCTCCTCTCTGATGTGCTATCCATCCTGTTGGACAGGTGTAGATTTTTTTGTTTCCAGACAGACAGAGATACAGACAGACATAACAGTGTGTTTGGTATTCTAACACCGGGCATGAAGTTTCAAACCACAAGCATGACGTTTCAAACCACAAGCATGACGTTTCCAGCCAGGTTACCCATGATACAAGTCAGTATTCGGCGTTCATCCATGTCTGAGGACGTCAGGAGTTGAAGTGGAGATCAGCCACTAGGGGCAACAGTGAGCACTGTTACCTTCAAGTAGATTTAGGTTTTGCTAGGGTGTTGTGGGAGGCGATGGCGGATGAGCATAAGCACCTGCCTCTGATTCCAAAGGTTGCAAGTTCAAATGAAGTGATCAACCCAAACTTTAACCCTTACCTTAAGCATTTGGCATTGATGCCTTAACTTAAACATTTGGAGGAGTTAATGGCTAAACCTAACCTTAAACTCTTCGAAATTTGACGTTTGCAACGACTTCGAAATTTGACTTTTGAGAAACATGCATGAACGTATAATTCTGATGTGAGAGTGTGAGAGCTAGTTGGAAGTTTCAAGGACAAGGAGCAATGCTGGGCACTCGCACAAAAAACTTACCCCACACAGAGCTACACACACATCGGCACACACTTGTGAACCCACCCACACACTTTCGTTCGCATGCACATTCTTTTGTACAACCATCCGTACTCAAACACAGCCATGCACATACAGTATCAGCACAGACTCCTGCAAACACCCACACAGTCTATTGTACGCACACACACTCGTTCACAGATAGAACTGCATAAGTTTGTCGAGGTGGACAGTGTGTTTTTTAGATGTGAAGGAAATGAGAGCTGGTATACTGTTGAAAAGCTGCTATGATGGAACATAGTAACTTATGTTGTTACTTCACTACTCACACACACAGTCACACACACACACACACACACACTCACACATACACTGATGCAGGATAAACACTTGCGTCGTTACCTCAGTAGGTTACTGTCTCCACTCAGGTTTACAGAGACCAAAAACATACAGCAACACAATACTGTTCAATCAACTGCCACAAGACAAGGGCAAACCACAGTCTCAACCCTCTATCCCATTGACACACACTGAAACACACACATACACACACTCACACTGAGTGTGTGTATTTGTGTGTGGGACAGCTCATTTAATTATTTGACTCTGTTGGCTCTGACTATGAGAGCAATGGTCGATTTCTCTGTTTGTCTCTAAATACGTTTCGTGATGTAATGGTTCTGTCTCTCTGTATGTTTACCTCAGATGTGTTCGGACTATGAGAGGAGTCTGGTCCAGCCCGTCTATGAGAACGACGCCCTCGGTCCACGAGCCCTCCCTGAGACACACCCCCTTCTGCAAGACTGGCAGGTATAGAGTTAACCCCCTGAAGTGTTCCATTATCCATTCTGCTCTCCTCTACCTGGAGCACCTCCATTCTATTCCTCTACCTCCTCGTTCCTTTGATTCACAACTGGGTCACACTGAAGATGATTAAGTCTCCACGGTGAGGCTGTTGATTAGGAGTAACTATAGAAGGAAAGCACAACCATGTGTATGTGCTTGCGTGCGTGCCTTAATGAGTGTGTGTGTGCATGGGTGGGTGTGTGCGTGCGTGTATGTGTCTAACTGTGCAGACGTGTGTATGCATTGCATTCTAATGCCCATTCACCAGCTGCCAGTCCATATGATTCAGAGAGTTTTTACGTTGTCAAACACTATCCCAGCCCACCCAAACACTGGCAGGTTGTTGACACACTTCCCACCGTCTCCATGATGATGATGGCACAGCACTCATTCTACCATAACCATGCCAACGGCCGTGTGTGTGTGTGTGTGTGTGTGTGTGTGTGTGTGTGTGTGTGTGTGTGTGTGTGTGTGTGTGTGTGTGTGTGTGTGTGTGTGTGTGTGTGTGTGTGTGTGTGTGTGTGTGTGTGTGTGTGTGTGTGTGTGTGTGTGTGTGTGTGTGAGCTCTACTATTGCAACAATGCATGGTTTTGGGTCGACAGCCAGGGGAGCCTGTCTAAGGGTGATAAAGTGTTTCAGATCCTCACTATTTTCCAGGGAAGTGTTTTCCAGGTCACAGCGTCCAAATCTCACAGGCGGCCATTTATCTTAATGGACACCCCTGCTCTCCTTCTGTCACTGTGGAAACAGGAGCATATGGCTGCAGTCCAGAGGGAAGACTTCATCAGAGCACTGCTTAGGTGCACCATTAGACAGGATACATCCGCATTAACTAGGCTAAGAGTGTTTAGAAGACAGTACTAGAAAGCACCTGGGGACTGTGATGATGTTATGAGAAAGCCGGTGAAAAGCTCTGAGGTGGAAGGCGATAATGAGTTTTAGTGGTCATACTCTGGTATGAGGTGGATTTATGAGGTGGATTTGGATTAGCGAGGAGCCTGATTGAACAGCGCCCGGTTTCCCTATAACGTGTTTTAACGATGCATCTTTCCTGCAACTGCCGAAAATGTAACATACGTTTCCCAAAACACCATGCAGAGAGAACGTGCGCTAAGTGCGTTGTTGAGGCATGTGTTGATACTGATAGGATCGAAAGAAAGGCAACGCTGCTGTTTGAATCAATTGCAAGGACATTGGCAACTTTGTATTTGTAGTCAACTTTGTTCTGAAGTTATAGGTGGTTCCAAAGAGGCGGATAAACAATGTGATTTTATGTTTAGCGGAAATCTTCTGTGTATAAAGTGCCGCGGTAGGGCAAAAAAGCATCTATCGATGTACTTAGCTGTTCGAGTGGCAGGCGTTAGATTATGAGGGTTTTCAAGGGCAACATTAATAACGATGGTTTTGGGAAACAGCTTGGAGATTTAACGATGCGCCTACAAAGTTTCTAACGATGACTTAGCCTTAAGATGCTTTTGGTAAACTGGGCCCTGATTGGTTCAATACACATAACTCTCTCTTTTCTCTCTCCTTTCCAACTTTCTCTCTCTCTTTCTCTGTCTCTCTCTCTCTCTCTCTCCGTCTCTCTCTCTCTCTCTCTCTCTCCGTCTCTCTCTCTCTCTCTCTCTCTCCGTCTCTCTCTCTCTCCAGCCCTCTAACACAGCCAAGCCTAACATGGAGGAGGGAATCACTCTCTTCTCAACTCTTCTCAACAACAAGCACTTCCTGGTTACCTTTGTTCATGCACTGGAGCAACAGAAGGACTTTGCAATACGTGACAGGTAACCATGAAAACCATGACAACCATGTGTACTTCAAACCCAATGTACCGTGACTGTCTATTATACAACTGATTATGGTTTTGACTAGAAAGTATGCAGCTTTTGTCATATTTGAATTTTGTAGCATGTTAGGAGAACATATGCAGCAGGTTAGGATAATTCATGTAGCAGGTTAAGAGGATTAGGTTTAGGAAAAGGGTATCCTATACACTTGGGCGGCAGGTAGCCTAGTGGTTAGAAATCCCTGAGCTGACAAGGTAAAAATCTGTCGTTCTGCCCCTGAACAAGGCAGTTAACCCACTGTTCCTAGGCCGTCATTGAAAAAAATAATTTGTTTTTAACTGACTTGCCTAGTTAAATAAAGATTTTAAAAAATGAATGGTTCTTTGTTATGGAAATCCCCCGTCTACCTTTACTGTTTCACCCCCTCCATCCTCTGGGACAACTCAGAACATATACATAACTCAGTGTATTCTCAGGTGTGGGGACTAAATCATGTTGTTTGAATCGTATATGTCTCTTTACTCTGTGCTCACACACATTTTTGTGTTGGTCTGTGTCCCCCCAGGTGTAGCCTGGCATCCCTGCTCACTATTGCCCTCCATGGTAAGCTGGAGTACTACACCAGCATTATGAAGGATCTGCTGGTGGATCTGATCGATGCCTCGGCCGCCAAGAACCCCAAGCTGATGCTGCGACGGACAGAGTCTGTTGTGGAGAAGATGCTAACCAACTGGATGTCCATCTGCATGTACAGCTACCTCAAGGTGAGGGAGGGAGGGAGGGAGGCAGGGAGGGAGTTGTGAAAAGACAATAGAACGTAATGTAATGACAATAGAACGAGACTCCCGTCAAACATTTTTGTATCCAGTCATGAGTATTCCCTGTCCAGTTGGTTACAGTCTGGGCCTTTACTGACAAACAGTCTTAATGTTTATGTTACGTTATCAGCGTGTTACTGTGTTTTCTGCAGGAGACAGTGGGCGAGCCCTTCTTCCTGCTGCTTTGTGCCATCAGGCAGCAGATCAACAAGGGTTCTATAGACGCCATCACAGGGAAGGCCCGGTACACACTGAACGAGGAGTGGCTGCTCAGAGAGAACGTTGAGGCCAAGCCACAGGTCAGTCACCACACAACAACGCAGGTCATATACTGCCCACTGATTGGTTCACCTCTTGCTATGTGCATATATCATATGTCTATCGTATGATAGAGTTTACAATATCTCAACTATGTGTAGCTTAATCACTCAACAGGAATAATGAACCAGCTTAATCACTCAACAGGAATAATGAACCAGCTTAATCACTCAACAGGAATAATGAACCAGCTTAATCACTCAACAGGAATAATGAACCAGCTTAATCAATCAACAGGAATAATGAACCAGCTTAATCACTCAACAGGAATAATGAACCAGCTTAATCACTCAACAGGAATAATGAACCAGCTTAATCACTCAACAGGAATAATGAACCAGCTTAATCACTCAACAGGAATAATGAACCAGCTTAATCACTCAACAGGAATAATCAACCAGCTTAATCACTCAACAGGAATAATCAACCAGCTTAATCAATCAACAGGAATAATCAACCATCTGAAGTAAAAGGTGACATTGTGACATTCACTGCCTCCCTCTCTCTGTGTGTCCAGAACATCAACGTGTCGTTCCAGGGATGTGGTATGGACTCTCTGGCCGTAAAGGTTGTGAACACAGACACCATCTCTCAGGTGAAGGAGAAGATTCTAGAGGCCTTCTATAAGAACCTGCCTTTCTCCCAGTGGCCCCGGGCAGAGGACGTAGACCTGGGTGAGAAAAGTTACTTTTATTTGTCCTTCAACTCCCCAGTTGTGGAAGTAATGCTATGCAAAGGAGCTATATGACCAATTATTACTTCGTAGCTCAACTAACATCAAATAAAATAAAATTGTATTCCTCACATTCCTCACACACAGTTTACAGCAGGTATAAAAGGTGCAGCGAAATACTTGTGTGCTAGCTCCCTCAACATTGCATACAATATCAATAACAAGTAAACTGATGTGTACACAATAGGATATACAGTATAGATAATGAACAATAGGGTATACAGTATAGATAATGAACAATAGGATATACAGTATAGATAATGAACAATATGATATACAGTATAGATCATGAACAATATGATATACAGTATAGATAATGAACACTAGGGTATACAGTATAGATAATGAACAATATGGTATACCGTATAGATAATGAACAATATGGTATACCGTATAGATAATGAACAATAGGGTATACAATATAGATAATGAACAATATGATATACAGTATAGATCATGAACAATAGGGTATACAGTATAGATCATGAACAATAGGGTATACAGTATAGATAATGAACAATAGGGTATACAGTATAGATAATGAACAATATGGTATACCGTATAGATAATGAACAATGGGGTATACAGTATAGATAATGAACAACAGGGTATACAGTATAGATAATGAACAATAGGATATACAGTATAGATAATGAACAATAGGGTATACAGTATAGATAATGAACAATAGGATATACAGTATAGATAATGAACAATAGGATATACAGTATAGATAATGAACAATAGGATATACAGTATAAATAATGAACAATAGGATATACAGTATAGATAATGAACAATGGGGTATACAGTGTAGATAATGAACAATATGATATACAGTATAGATAATGAACAATAGGGTATACAGTATAGATAATGAACAATAGGGTATACAGTATAGATAATGAACAATAGGATATACAGTATAGATAATGAACAATATGATATACAGTATAGATAATGAACAATAGGATATACAGTATAGATAATGAACAATATGATATATAATGAATGTGCTATGTCAAGTATGACTGTATTTACAAACATAAAGTGCCTAGTGTCTTGGTCATGCAGTTAAATAAATAGTATATAATAGAACAGCTGTGTGTGTGTGTGTGTGTGTGTGTGTGTGTGTGTGTGTGTGTGTGTGTGTGTGTGTGTGTGTGTGTGTGTGTGTGTGTGTGTGTGTCTGGGGGGGGGGTACAGATTGTCTCTGAGGTGAAAATAGTCTCTAAGGTACAGATTGTCTCTGAGGTGAAAATAGTCTCTAAGGTGCAGATTGTCTCTGAGGTGAAAATAGTCTCTAAGGTGCAGATTGTCTCTGAGGTGAAAATAGTCTCTAAGGTGCAGATTGTCTCTGAGGTGAAAATAGTCTCTAAGGTGCAGATTGTCTCTGAGGTGAAAATAGTCTCTAAGGTACAGATTGTCTCTGAGGTGAAAATAGTCTCTAAGGTGCAGATTGTCTCTGAGGTGAAAATAGTCTCTAAGGTACAGATTGTCTCTGAGGTGAAAATAGTCTCTAAGGTGCAGATTGTCTCTGAGGTGAAAATAGTCTCTAAGGTGCAGATTGTCTCTGAGGTGAAAATAGTCTCTGATGTGAAAATAGTCTCTAAGTTGCAGGGCAACAGATAGGGTTAGCTGTTCAGCAGTCTGATGACCTGGTGGTAGAAGCTGTCTCGGAGCCTGTTGGTCCAAGAGCTGATGCTCCGATAACATTTTCCAGATGGTAACAGAGTGAACGGTTCATGGCTCGGGTGACTCTAGTCCTTGACATGGAGCTAGTACAGTACAGTAGAAGGCTAAATGCATTTAAAACATTCATTACATGTATTGCCTCCCCCTCCTCCTCTCCTGCAGAGTGGTTTGCTTCTGGTAGTACCAGCAGGATCCTCCAAGACCTGGATAACACCTCTGTGATGGAGGATGGCAGGAAGAAACTCAACACAGTCACACATTACCAGGCAAGGATCTGCTCCCATCACACACACCCCATATGCTCTCACATGTGTGTTTGTGCATGCATGTGTGTTTCTGTCACCCCGTGTGTGTGTGTGTGTGTGTGTGTGTGTGTGTGTGTGTGTGTGTGTGTGTGTGTGTGTGTGTGTGTGTGTGTGTGTGTGTGTGTGTGTGTGTGTGTGTGTGTGTGTGTGTGTGTGTGTGTGTGTGTGTGTGTGTGTGTGAAAGAGAGGTGAGGGTGAGAAGTCACTGTAAATGTTGACATCTTGACTGCTCAATGGGTGCCACATGATTTTTATGTGTGGGTGACTGTGTGTGTGTTAGTCTATGTGCAGTGTGTCTGTCTGATCATACACATGCAGTGTGTCATTGTCTGTGGGTATCTGTGTGTCTTTGCACTTTCTATTGTCTTGGTATGTTTGGTATGTGTCAGAGTATTTCGGTATGCCTGAGTGTATGTGTGTGTGTAAACAGCTGGGCAGTGACCCCTAACATTTGCCCTGTTACCTGTGCTGTTAAGTGCTTTGCTTAGTCAGTGCTGGGAAGGCAGTGAACTGTGAAGGCAGCGAGGCACAGCACGTACTAACAGTTTCAGTTCACTGGCAATGCTGTTCAATCCATTTCACTGTGTGTTGACTTTAATGAGCCCCCCGCCCCAAAACACACACGCACAAACACTCAAATTATCTCTCGCACACACTCAAACTCTCTCTCTCACACACACATACACACACACACACACCCTGAGGCAGCGGTTAATGATCCAGTTCTTGTGCCCCACGTCTCTCACCCCTGACCCTGTGACCTCTGACCCCACCCCCAGATCCCAGAGGGGGCGTCATTCGCCATGAGCATGAAAGACAAGAGAGACAACACCCTGGGGAGAGGTAGGTCACACACACACACACACTCTGTCACCTTGTCACACACCCCTACATGCTTAGAAAACATACACACGTACTTTATTAAGGTAAAACCGCATACACACACACCAAACCACAGACATACATTCATTTCCAACAACAAACATGCTGTAGCCACATAAACACACTCTCACTTAATCATTCACACACACATACACACAAGCATGCACACACACACACACACACACACACACACACACTGATACACAGGCACACACACACACACACACACACAGTGGATTTAGACCTTTCATCAGCATGTTTGATATCAGTATCCATAAGCATGAACAGTTGACTCCTCTACTGGGCCGTCAACATTCCGGTTCAGTTTGGGAGGGTATGCTCACCTCATCCAGAACAGGACTTCGGTTCTGACAGACTGCTCTGTCCATCCCAATGATTAGGGCCTCTCCTCTCATTCATACTGGGCCAGAGACAGGCTAAAGTGGTCCAAACTGGGCCAGCAGCTCAAAGGCCTGGCCTAATGGATTTGTAGTACACCTTGGCTAATGTAAAACACCTTTCCCCCTCTCTGTGATTAGCTAAGAGTGTCTGGACTGGGGCCGGGGCCTAAACCGGCCTGTCCTGCCAAGACTAGGCCTGGAGTAATGAGAGCACAGCCACTATTGGGCTGTGTTTGTGTGTGCGCGCACGTGCATGTGCGTGTGTGTAAACCAGGGAGAGAGTGAACCTCTGGTCTGACGATGCGTGAGCATTATAAACTCATTACACTGGCTCCAGCACCAATCACAGACTCGATGTCTACCTCTCTCTGTTTTTTTTCAGCTTTTCTCTCTCATTCTTTCACTCATAATCTTTCTTTTTTTCTGTCTATTTCTTGTCTCCCCTCCGATCTTCTTTCATTCTCTCTCTCACTCTCTCCTTCTCTCATTGTTTTGTTCTGTTTTTTTCTCTCCCTCTGCAGCCAAAGACTTGGACACAGAGAAATATGTCCATTTGGTAAGCACACGCACAAGCACACACACACACACGGACAGAGAGCTTTCTCATTCACCTCTATTAACCCCATTCAGTCTGTCATCAGCCCCATTGGTCTCAGAGAGAACTCAGTTTAACGCAGACAGACACAGGGATAGCCTGAGCAATAAATCACTAACTACACACTTTCATAAGAGTGTGTGTGAGCGCATGCATGTAGGAAAAAACATGACAGCACTAATACCACATAAGCCATTGAAAAAACTCAGACTCAGATATGCTAACTTTCAGTTTGACAAAATGAGTTCTCTGGCATACATTTCACTGAGATAGCTTTAGTCATTTCTTGAGCAGTTGGTTGTTGATGTAGCACTTCATATTATGGTGTGCTGGCCTGGACTGGCTCAGTAGAGTGAAACCAACAGTGTCCTTTCTTTCTCCTCCACCTCCACACCCCTGTCCTAGCCCTGTCCTGTAGGAGCATGTTAGACACCTCATACTGGTTTACTGTACAGCAATCAGAGAAACTTCCAAAATGTCCCAACTTGCAGCATTTCATAAAGTGACATCATGTTAGTCAGACCTCATAAATCTCCACTGTGGTTCCTGGGTTGTGTTCAGTACTTAGAAGTGAGTGAAAACATTTTGAAATGGTAGAGGTATTAACTGAAACTTTCATACAAGAACACTTGTTTTCATTTCACCTCCCTGTCAAATGTTAGTCACACCTCCGTAGTAGATTCTCATTGAGATTTAGGTTATATCCCCACCATGCTGATTGAATGTTTTTGTACCCTGACCTCTAACCTCTGCTCCCGCCCTTCCAGGTCTTGCCTCATGATGAGCCGTTTGAGAATAAGAAGTCCCACAGACAGAGTCATCGTAAGAAGGTCCTCCCTGAGATCTACCTAACCCGCCTCCTCTCCACCAAGGTAAGCACACAACCCACAGTGTGGCAGCCATTTTGAATGAGCCACAGTGTACAACCAGAACAGTGACAGAAAGCAGTGCCAGCCTTTCCTGGATGCCCATCTGTTACTGCTTCAGCTAGCCAACTGCTTATCATGTCAATTGTGAGCATACTTAGAGAGATGGAGACCCACACAGATCCAAAATTGAGGCCTAAATGCAAAAATACAAGTTATTTATAAGAACATCATCATGATTCCCAAACTAGTACGATTGTGATCCTAAACAGTTTGGCATGACAGTCACAACTCAAGTAGTTGGCTAAAGCAGAGGCATCATTCCATCATCGTTGACAATCAATCCATCATCAGTTCTATTTACAGTGACATGGGGCGGCAGGTAGCCTAGTGGTTAGAGCGTTAGACTTGTAACTGAAAGGTTGCAAGATCAAATCCCTGCGCTGACAAGGTGAAAAAATGGTTCCTAGACTGTCATTGAAAATAAGAATTTGTTCTTAACTAGTTAACTAGTCAAATAAAAACATATAATTCGAAACAATCCAAATCTGGTTCCGTGTCTGATCCCATCTGTGTTGTGGTTTCGTAGGGAACACTGCAGAAGTTCCTAGATGACTTGTTCCAGGCCATCCTCAGTATTCCTGCAGAGCGTCCGCCGCTGGCAATCAAATACTTCTTTGACTTCCTGGAGGAGCAGGCGGACAAGAGGGGCATCACCGACCCCGACACCCTGCACATCTGGAAGACCAACTGGTAGCTAGGGGAACAAGATGCATCTACTCATCAATGTAGCATGAGGCAGTACAGTATCCATAATGCAAGATGTTCCTGAAGCTTACATAATGTTGTCTCATCTCTACAGTTTACCTCTGCGTTTCTGGGTGAACATCCTGAAGAACCCTCAGTTTGTGTTTGACATTGAAAAGACGGACCACATGGACGCCTGTCTGTCTGTCATTGCCCAGGCCTTCATAGATGCCTGCTCCGTTTCAGACCTGCAGCTGGGCAAGGTGAGACACACACATTACACATGTATAAACAATTACTGTTAAGTAATCGCACTCAACACATTCACATGGTTACAAAGACACACTGTATTGCACATGAGACACACACACATTACAATCATTGTGGAAAACTCAGAAGTGAAATGACAATGCTGAATAGTGAACCATCATATTTTTGTATAAAATATCTAATAATGAAAGAGAAGGATTGCTGTTTTGAATTTGGGAAAGGTGGAAAAATTATTGTTATCCATCAATAATGATAAGCCACCAGGTATAGACAACCATGATGGGACACTATTGAGAATCATAGCAGACTGTATTGCCTCCCCTATTTGCTATATCTTTAACCAAAGCCTAAAAAACGTGGACGGAAGCTAAAGTCCTTCCACTGCCTAAAAATAGTCAAGCACCCTTTGCTGGTTCTAACAGCCACCCAATCAGTTTGCTGCCTTTTCTTAGTAAACTGATAGCTTTGTATTTGGTCAAACACAATTCTCTCTATTTTTCAGAGAACAAGTTAACTACTAACTTTCAGCATGCATATAGAGAAGGGTACTAAACTTGTATTGCACTGACTCAGATGACTGATGACTGGCTAAAAGAAATGGATAATAAGATCATAGTTGGAGCTGTATTGTTAGATTTCAGTGCAGACTTTGATGGGGCTCCCGAGTGGTGCAGCGGTCTAAGGCACTGCATCTCAGTGCTCGAGGCGTCACTACAGACCCTGGTTCGATACCAGGCTGTATCACAACCAGCCATGATTGGGAGTCCCATAGGGCGACGCACAATTGGGCCCAGCGCTGTTAGGGTTTGGCCGGGATAGGCCGTCATTGTAAATAAGAATTTGTTCTTAACTGACTTGCATAGTTAAATAAAGATCAAATAAAATGGTTAAATGTTATTGAAAAAACTCACTTGCTATGGCTTTAGATCACCTGCCATCACATGGTTGGAGAATTATTTATCCAATAGAAGCTTCTCTAAGATGAAATATGTACAGTGTGGTGTCCCTCAGGGCAGTTGCCTTGGGCCGTTACGCTTCTCTATTTTGGTTTTTTTTACAATTGATTTGCCACTGGTCTTACGCGAAGCTACAGAATGACTATGTATGCAGATGATTCCATATTCTACATGTCAGCATCCAAAGCCAGTGAGCTTACTAAAATTCAAAATGAGGAGTTACAGTAAGTATCAGAATGGGTGATTAATAATAAATAGGTCTTAAATACATCTAATACTGAAAGCATTGTATTTGGTTCAAAACATTCTTTAAGACCTAAATCTCAACTGGAATTGTGCATAAAGTGTGTGACCATTGAGAAAGTTGACCAAACTAAACTCCTAGGTATAACATTGGATGGTCAATTATCATGGTCATGTCATATTGACAAAGTTGTTGTGAAGATGGGGTAGGGGTTTGTCTGTTACAAAATGATGTTCTGTGTTTTTTACACAAAAATCAACTGTATTAGTTGTTCAGTCTCTGGTCTTGTCCCATCTTGATTATTGTCTGGTAATTTGGTCAAGTACAGCAAGGAAAGAGCTAGCAAAGCTACTGCTGGCTCAAAAAATCGCAGCACACCATACCCTTTTAATTGCACATACAGAACAAACATCAACATCGTGCAAGCCAGTCTTTCCTGGTTGAGGGTTGACGAGAGATTAGCAGCATCTCATTTAGTTTCAATGAGAAATAAACTCAGAGAAAAAAGAAACGTCCTCTCACTGTCAACTGCGTTTATTTTCAGCAAACTTAACATGTGTAAATATTTGTATGAACATAACAAGATTCAACAACTGAGACATAAACTGAACAAGTTCCACAGATATGTGACTGTGGAATAAAGTGTCCCTGAACAAAGGGGGGGGGGGGGGGTCAAAATCAAAAGTAACAGTCAGTATCTGGTGTGGCCACCAGCTGCATTAAGTACTGCAGTGCATCTCCTCCTCATGGACTGCACCAGATTTGCCAGTTCTTGCTGTGAGATGTTACCCCACTCTTCCATCAACGCACCTGCAAGTTCCCGGACATTTCTGGGGGAATGGCCCTAGCCCTCACTCTACGATCCAATAGGTTCTAGACGTGCTCAATGGGATTGAGATCCGGGCTCTTCGCTGGCCATGGCAGAACACTGACATTCCTGTCTTTCAGGAAATCACATACAGAATGAGCAATATGGCTGGTGGCATTGTCATCCTGGAGGGTCATGTCAGGATGAGCCTGCAGGAAGGGTACCACATGAGGGAGGAGGATGTCTTCCCTGTAACGCACAGCGTTGAGATTGCCTGCAATGACAACAAGCTCAGTCCGATGATGCTGTGACACACCGCCCCAGACCATGACGGACCCTCCACCTTCAAATTGATCCCCCTCCAGAGTACAGGCCTCGGTGTAACGCTCATTCCTTTGACGATAAACGCGAATCCGAGCATCACCCCTGATGAGACAAATCCGCGACTCATCAGTGAAGAGCACTTTTTGACAATCCTGTCTGGTCCAGCGACGGTGGGTTTGTGCCCATAGGCGATAAAGGTAATGTCTGGTGAGGACCTGCCTTACAACAGGCCTACAAGCCCTCAATCCAGCCTCTCTTAGCCTATTGCGGACAGTCTGAGCACTGATGGAGGGATTGTGCGTTCCTGGTGTAACTCTGGCAGTTGTAGTTGCCATCCTGTACCTGTCCCGCAGGTGTGATGTCCAGATGTACCAATCCTGTGCATGTGTTGTTACACGTGGTCTGCCACTGCGAGGACGATCAGCTGTCCGTCCTGTAGCGCTGTCTTAGGCGTCTCACAGTACAGACATTGAAATGTATTGCCCTGGCCACATCTGCAGTCCTCATGCCTCATTGCAGCATGCCTAAGGCACGTTCACACAGATGAGAAGGGACCCTGGGCATTTTTCTTTTGGTGTTTTTCAGAGCCAGTAGAAAGGCCTTATTAGTGTCCTAATTTTTCATAACTGTGACCCTAAATGCCTACCGTCCGTAAGCTGTTAGTGTCTTAACGACCGTTCCACAGGTGCATGTTCATTAATTGTTTATGGTTCGTTGAACAAGCATGGGAAACAGTGTTTAAACCCTTTACAATGTAGATCTGTGAAGTTATTTTGATATTTATGAATTATCTTTGAAAGACAGGGTCCTGCTGAGTTTATTACTGAGATGAAAATTCAAAATTGTCTGCATAATCAAATAACATACAGTTCAGACACCCACACATAACCCACAAGACATGCCACCTGGGGTTCTCTTCACATGGAACTCCCTTCCATCTCCAATTACTCAAGCAAACAGCAAAATTACCTATTGTGTCATTTCACAATAGGAACTGTGAAATAACACACAGACAAACACACACTATATCACACTCTAATACACAATCTACACAATTCTTTTTTATTTGTATTATTCGTATATTGTCGTATAAAAAAACTTGTTTTACTGTTCTTGTTTGTCTGTGTATCCGTGTTTTGTTACTTGTCATGTTTTGTGTTTTTGTGTGGACCCCAGATAGAATAGCTGCTGTTTCGGCAAAAGCTAATGGGGATCCAAATAAACCAAACCAAACATACAGTATACTTAAACACACACACAAATTTACACACACACACACTTTCCCAAAATGACCCTCACTGTCATCACCTATCTCCACATTCCTCCCCAGTCCCTGCCAACCCCCTTCCCCTCCTCTCTCCAGTCAGTCTGTCTACCTCTCCTCATGATATTTCAGCCCAGTCTGCTCAGCCAAGGTCATGGGCACCAGGAGTTCACTCTTCAAAGTGTGTGTGTGTGTGTGTGTGTGTGTGTGTGTGTGTGTGTGTGTGTGTGTGTGTGTGTGTGTGTGTGTGTGTGTGTGTGTGTGTGTGTGTGTGTGTGTGTGTGTGTGTGTGTGTGTGTGTGTTTCAGTGTCCTCACTTCCCACAAACAGTCTCATCCCTCAGAAGCTGTGACCCCTAGCATACACTCTGCTTCCTGTCTCTTTGACTGACTTCCTCCCCAGAGATACTTTTAATGCTGCTCTTTCAGATGAAACCAAAGCATTATGATTTATTCCACTTGTTCATTGCCAGAGAGCCAATGCACACACCTCAAACATGTAATACACAGAAACACAAACACACACACCATGGCACTGTAAAACATCCAGATGCTCATCTCAACCTTTTTTTTCTGTCTGTTATTGGGAAGACCTGGTGTCGTCAGCTGTGCTGTCTGTGTATAGATGTTTTCTGTTCTTTAGATAGGACAGAAAGGTATTAGACTGTCTGAGTGGAAACGTAACTCTTTTCTTTGCTTGAGTGGTCAGCATAGGAAGAGCAGGGCAGAAAAAGTCTGGATTAACCATCGCGTGTGTGTGTGTGTGTCTGTGTGTGTGTGTGTGTGGTGATCAGGGGACAGAACAGGTCAGTAAGGGATCTGGATTAGCCGTTGCTCTGCAGGGTTGAGAGAAGGCTTGGAAACAGAGTTGTTTCCACAGAAACCTTATCTGGTGTCCTGCAGACAGACAGGGAGGGGTGGGGGGTGCTAGGGGTCACAGGGGGTCGCCAGGCAGATGGAGGAACCATAGGAAATGACCTTGTGGACAGGAAGAGAGGGATCCCTATCATGAGGAGGGACAGTGGCTGGAGTCTTCCTAGGCGCGATACCACACACACACACACAAATGCATGTCTGTATGCTCAACCCAATACCTTACAAGTGAAGCTTTCTTAAAGATTGAATAATGCGTTCAGTACCATTGTAAATGCTGTCAGTATCTTGTAGAAGTAGCAGATGTAAGTAGAAGGATGGATTGTTATGTCTGGCCTGATTCTCTGTGGCCGTGGACATGGTTTATGTCTGGCCTGGTTTTCTGTAGATGTGGACATGGTTTATGTCTGGCCTGGTTTTCTGTAGATGTGGACATGGTCAATGTCTGTCCTGGTTCTCTGTGGCTGTGGACATGGTTTATGTGTGGCCTGGTTTTCTGTAGATGTGGACATGGTTTGTGTCTGGCCTGGTTTTCTGTAGATGTGGACATGGTCAATGTCTGTCCTGGTTCTCTGTGGCTGTGCACATGGTTTATGTCTGGCCTGGTTCTCTGTGGCTGTGGCCAAGGTTTATGTCTGGCCTGGTTCTCTGTGGCTGTGGCCATGGTTTATGTCTGGCCTGGTTCTCTGTGGCTGTGGACATGGTTTATGTCTGGCCTGGTTCTCTGTGGCTGTGTACATGGTTTATGTCTGGCCTGGTTCTCTGTGGCTGTGCACATGGTTTGTTATGTCTTTCAATTGGCACATTCATTGCCTCCTCTCCCCTGTAACTATTCCCCAGGTCGTTGCTGTAAATGAGAATGTGTTCTCAGTCAACTCACTTGGTAAAATAAATGTTAAATAAATAAATACAAATGTCTGGCCTGGTTCTCTGTGGCTGTGGATATGATTTGTTATGTCTGGCCTGGTTGTTTAACTTTCCTATTGTGAGGAGAGGAAACCCTTGGCCCTCTCTTCATTGTCTCAGCACAGGGAGGTGCTGACCTACCACACACTGATAACACCAACCACACGCTGTGACCATGGACCGTACACCAACCACACGCTGTGACCATGGACCGTACACCAACCACACGCTGTGACCATGGACCGTACACCAACCACACGCTGTGACCATGGACCGTACACCAACCACACGCTGTGACCATGGACCGTACACCAACCACACGCTGTGACCATGGACCGTACACCAACCACACGCTGTGACCATGGACCGTACACCAACCACACGCTGTGACCATGGACCGTACACCAACCACACGCTGTGACCATGGACCGTACACCAACCACACGCTGTGACCATGGACCGTACACCAACCACACGCTGTGACCATGGACCGTACACCAACCACACGCTGTGACCATGGACCGTACACCAACCACACGCTGTGACCATGGACCGTACACCAACCACACGCTGTGACCATGGACCGTACACCAACCACACGCTGTGACCATGGACCGTACACCAACCACACGCTGTGACCATGGACCGTACACCAACCGTAGATTTTTGGGTATTTGGTATTTTATTAGGATCCACATTAGCTGTTGCAAAAACAGCAGCTACTCTTCCTGAGGTCCATACAAAACATGAAACATGACATAATACAGAACATTAATAGACAAGATCAGCTCAAGAACAGAACTACATACATTTAAAAAAGGCACACACAGCTTACAGTTGAAGTTGGAAGTTTACATATACCTTAGCCAAATACATTTAAACTCAGTTTTTCACAATTCCTGACATTTAATCCTAGTAAAAATTCCCTGTCTTAGGTCAGTTAGGATCACCACTTTCTTTTAAGAATGTGAAATGTCAGAATAATAGTAGAGAGAATAATTTATTTCAGCTTTTCTTTCTTTCATCACATTCCCAGTGGGTCAAAAGTTTACATACACTCAATTAGTATTTGGTAGCATTGCCTTTAAATTGTTGAACTTGGGTAAAACATTTCGGGTAGCCTTCCACAAGCTTCCCACAATAAGTTGGGTGAATTTTGGCCCATTCCTCCTGACAGAGCTGGTGTAACTGACTCAGGTTTGTAGGCCTCCTTGCTCGCACACGCTTTTTCAGTTCTGCCCACACATTTTCTATAGGATTGAGATCAGGGCTTTGTGATGGCCACTCCAATACCTTGACTTTGTTGTCCTTAAGCCATGTGGCCACAACTTTGGAAGTATGCTTGGGGTCATTGTCCATTTGGAAGACCCATTTGCGACCAAGCTTTAACTTCCTGACTGATGTCTTGGGATGTTGCTTCAATATATCCACATACTTTTTTCCTCATGATCTATTTTGAGAAGTGCACCAGTCCCTCCTGCAGCAAAGCACCCCCACAACATGATGCTGCCACCCCCATGCTTCATGGTTGGGATGGTGTTCTTCAGCTTGCAAGCATCCCCTTTTTTCCTCCAAACATAACGATGGTCATTATGGCCAAACAGTTCTATTTTTGTTTCATCAGACCAGAGGACATTTCATCAAAAAGTACGATCTTTGTCCCCATGTGCAGTTGCAAACCCGTAGTCTGGATTTTTTATGGCGGGTTTTGGAGCGGTTGCTTCTTCCTTGCTGAGCGGCCTTTCAGGCTATGTCAATATAGGACTCGTTTTACTGTGGATATAGATACTTTTGTGCCTGTTTCCTCCAGCATCTTCACAAGGTCCTTTGCTGTTGTTCTGGGATTGATTTGCACTTTTCGCACCGAAGTACGTTCATCTCTAGGAGACAGAATGCGTCTCCTTCCTGAGCTGTATGGCGGCTGCATGGTCCCATGTTGTTGGAATTGTTGGAAAAATGACTTATGTCATGCACAAAGAAGATGTCTTAACCGACTTGCAAAAACTATAGTTTGTTAACAAGAAATTTGTGTAGTGGTTGAAAAACAAGTTTTAACCTCACTAGGGTATGTGGGACGGTAGCGTCCCACCTCGTCAACAGCCAGTGAAACTGCAGGGCGCCAAATTCAAAACAACAGAAATCCCATAATTAAAATTCCTCAAACATACAAGTATTTTACACCATTTTAAAGATACACTTGTTGTAAATCCAGCCACAGTGTCCGATTTCAAAAAGGCTTTACGACGAAAGCACACCAAGCGATTATGTTAGGTCAGAGCCAAGTCACAGAAAAACACAGCCATTTTTCCAGCCAAAGAGAGGAGTCACAAAAAGATCTTCATCAGACGACACTCATAGGACTTCATGTTACACAATACATGTATGTTTTGTTCGGTAAAGTTCATATTTATATCCAAAAATCTGAGTTTACATTGACACGTTATGTTCAGTAGTTCCAAAACATCCGGTGATTTTGCAGAGAGCCACATCAATTTACAGAAATACTCATAATAAACATTGCTAAAAGATACAACTGTTATGCATGGAATTTTAGATCCACTTCTCCTTAATGCAACCGCTGTGTCAGATTTCAAAAAAACTTTACGGAAAAAGCACACCATGCAATAATCTGAGTACAGCGCTCAGAGCCCAAACAACCCAAACAGATATCCGCCATGTTGTGTAGTCAACAGAAGTCAGAAATAGCATTATAAATATTCACTTACCTTTGATGATCTTCATCAGAATGCACTCCCAGGAATCCCAGTTCCACAATAAATGTTTGTTTTGTTCGATAATGTCCATCATTTATGTCCAAATACCAAATTTTTGTTCGCGCGTTTAGCCCAGTAATCAAAATTCATGAGGCGCGATCACTAGGTGCAGACGAAAAGTTCCGGTACAGTCCATAGAAACATGTCAAATGATGTATAGAATCAATCTTTAGGATGTTTTTAACATAAATCTTCAATAATGTTCCAACCGGAGAATTCCGTTGTCTTTAGAAATGCAATGGAACGCAAGCTAACTATCACGTGAACGCGGATGGTCAGCTCGTGGCTCTCTGTCAGACCTCTGACTCAATCCCCTCTCATTCGCCCCCACTTCACAGTAGAAGCATCAAACAAGGTTCTAAAGACTGTTAACATCTAGTGGAAGTGCAATATGACCCCATAGACACTGTGTATTCGATAGGCAAAGAGTTGAAAAACTACAAACCTCAGATTTCCCACTTCCTGGTTGGATTTTTTCTCAGGTTTTTGCCTGCCATATGAGTTCTGTTATACTCACAGACATCATTCAAACAGTTTTAGAAACCTCAGAGTGTTTCCTATCCAAATCCAACAATGAGAAGCATATTCCAGCTTTTATGGCTGAGTAGCAAGCAGTTTAATTTGGGCACGCTTTTCATCCAAAATTCCCAATGCTGCCCCCTACCCTAGAGAAGTTAATGACTCCAACCTAAGTGTATGTAAAATTCCGTCTTCAACTGTATATTTCAATACAACACACAAAATATCTAGTTCAAATAGGGGAGAGGCGTTGTGCCGTGAGGTGTTGCTTTACAGTTTTTTTTAAACCAGGCTTGTTGTTCATGTGAGCAATATGAGATGGAACGGAGTTCCATGCAATAATTGCTCTATATAATATTGTACGCTTTCTTGAATTTGTTCTGGATTTGGGGACTGTGAAAAGACCCTTGCAGAACTTGCTTTTTGGAATGTGCTGTCAAAGCATCTCTTTATTACAGACAGACCTCTCCCCATCTTTACAACCATTGAATCTATATGTTTTGACCATGACTGTTTACAATCTAATGTAACACCAAGTTATTTAGTCTCCTCAACTTGTTCAACAGCCACACAATGCATTATCAGATTCAGCTGAGGTCTAGAACATAGGGAATAATTTGTACCAAAAACAATGCTCTTAGTTTTAGAGATGTTCAGGGCTAGTTTATTACTGACCACCCATTCCAAAATAGACTGTAACAATTTTTTAAGAGTTTCAGGGACTTCATTAGCTGTGGTTGCTAATGCATATATGGTTGAATCATTAGGCTACATGGACACACATGCTTTGTTTAATGCCAGTGGCAGGTCATTGGTAAAAAATAGAAAGAGTAGAGGGCCTAGAGAGCTGCCATGCGGTACACCACACCTTACATGTTTGACATTAGAGAAGCTTCCATAGACCAACCACACTATGACCATAGACCATGCTGCCCACAGTCATGTTAATAACAACTCACTGACCATCGACCTCACTCACCATATACTGGCGCGAGACTGGACCACTGAGCTATAAAAGATGGTCGACCATTGTTTTCAACGTATTCTACTCATGTTCGCATACGCAGATTCATGGACCGTCTATATCCGGGTTGCATCTGGTTTACTCTGCCCAACTGACAAATGCACTCAGTCCACACAGAAAGCAGCGTGAGCAGCAATGACATCATCACATCATTCAAAAACATGACAGACATTGGATGAATATACAATTGTAATGGCTTCGGCTGGATGATTTGTGCTCAAAGGTGATGACTAAATGGTCTTATTAGGAATTTTCAAATCTCACTTCTCTATGGGGCCATCTATTGGAATTGTCTTTCTGGAGGTTACTTTGACTAAAGAGGACTTCTTCTCTGGTTTCAGGACTCTCCCACTAACAAGCTGCTGTATGCCAAGGAGATCCCAGAATACAAGAAGAGGGTACAGTGCTATTACAAACAGATCCATGAGATGGCGCCACTGAGTGAGCAGGAGATGAACGCCCACTTGGCCGAGGAGTCACGGGTGAGAGAGGGGTGGCAGATCAATAAAAGTATTAATTAATTGATTGATAGATGTAATGTGTTAGCATTGGTGGCGGACTGTCTCTGCATTTAACTGTGCTACAACGTTGAATCTGTATCTCTGTCTATTGCTTTTTGAGCTGACAATAAAGTTTGAAGGATTGATATTGTGACGAAACGGTCACGCTGTTTTCCGTTTTGCAGAAATACAGAAATGAGTTCAACACCAACCTGGCCTTGACGGAGATCTACAAATACGCCAAGAAATACAGGAACCAGGTAAGATCCCACTACCACTGACCTGGATTAGCTGTGTGACACATGTTTAAATTGGCCCCATCTCCAGCCTTATCACCAGTCTTTATTCCACATGGATTTGAGAGAGAGAGAGAACACATTGGAAAGAATTAACAAAAAACCCCAGAGAAAGCTAGAATGCTATTTGGCCCAAAACAGAGAGTACACAGTGGCAGAATACCTGACCACTGTGACTGACCCAAACTTAAGGAAAGCTTTGACTATGTACAGACTCAGTGAGCATAGCCTTGCTATTGAGAAAGGCCGCAGTAGGCAGACCTGGCTCTCAAGAGAAGATAGGCTATGTGCACACTGCCCACAACATGAGGTGGAAACTGAGCTGCACTTCCTAATCTCGTGCCAAATGTATATTAGAGACACATATTTCCCTCAGATTACACAGATCCACAAATAATTCGAAAACAAACCCAATTTTGATAAACTCCCATGTCTACTGGATGAAATACAACAGTGTGCCATCACAGCAGGGAGATTTGCGACCTGTTGCCACAAGAAAAGGGCAACCAGTGAAGGACAAACACCATTGTAAATAGAACCCATATTTATGTTTATTTATTTTCCCTTTTTTTACTTTAACTATTTGCACATCGTTACAATACTGTATATAGCCATAATATGACATTTGAAATGTCTTATTCTTTTGGAACTTCTGTGAGTGTAATGTTTACTGTACATTTGTATTGTTTATTTCAATTTTGTTATCTACTTCACTTGCTTTGGCAATGGTAGCATATGTTTCCCATGCCCATAAAGCCATTGAATTGAGAGAGAGAGAGAAAGAGAGAGAAAGAGAGAAAGAGAGAGAGAGAGAGAAGAAAAATAAATCAGGGCATGAAGCTTCATGTCTTAAAGATCAAATCAAATTGTATTTGTCACATGCGCTGAATACAACAGGTGTAGTAGACCTTACAGTGAAATGCTTACTCACAAGCCCTTAACCAACCCAGGAGATCCAAAATATCGCTCCACACCGACGGCATATGGGGCAGCAGGTAGTCTAGTGGTTTAGAGCATTGGGCCAGTAACCAAAAGGTTGCTGGATCCAATCCCCATGCTGACAAGGTAAAAATCTGTCGTTTTGCCCCTGAACAAGGCAAGAAACTGTTCCCCGGTAGGCCGTCATTGTAAATAAGAACTTGTTCTTAACTGACTTGCCTAGATAAATAACGGTAATAAAAAATATAAAAAAATATATAAAGACCTGAACTATATTCTCTTAAACCTCCTCAACCAAATACATAGCCAACAGCACAGGGCTTGTGACACCCTCTTCTCAACTCTCCGCCACCACAACCCTTACCTTTACCTCACAATACCTCATCATCAACCACCCCTATCGGTTAAATGAGACCCCCCCCCCCCACACACACACACACCCCTACTGTTCCATGGAGTGGTTGAGACAGTGATTGTGTGTTAATGGAGGGCCCTCATCATAACAGTGTTTAGCTGTTCACTGCCATTCTACTGTACCAGCAGACACTAGGGGTTCAGAGGTTTCCCTGGGACTCTCTATGAATCACCCCTGATTACACATTCTCTCACTCAGCCCTCTCGCTGGGCACACACTGCCAGTAACACCCACTGAACGCATGACAACTATCAGGCTTGAAAGGCAGCGCAGATGTTGGTTTTGTAAATAGTTTGTGAACAGGAAAGGCTTTTGTGGGGGATAGGCATGCGTGAAGGCTGAAGAACTGCTGAAGTACTCTCTTTCTCTGTCCTGGCAGGTGGTTGAGTTTCTGTCCTATGCTGTAGAATGCATGATCGCTTGAGGGCTACTGAAAGTAGTCTTTCTCTCTTTATATTTCTCTCTCTGTCTCACTCTTTATCTATCTCTCCAGCTCTCATTCTCTAACTGTGGGTAGATACTTTTTTTAAAAGGTTTCTGGCTTGGTTATTGTCTGAACTTTTTTTTCTCTCTCTCTCTCTCTCTCTCTCTCTCTCTCTCTCTCTCTCTCTCTCTCTCTCTCTCTCTCTCTCTCTCTCTCTCTCCTCTCTCTCTCACTCTCACTCTCACTCTCACTCTCGATCAGGTGGTGAGTGCTCTGGAGTCCAACCCCACAGCGAAGCGTACTCAGCTGCACCACAAGTTTGAGCAGGTCATTGCTCTGGTGGAGGACAACATCTATGAGTGCAGCAGTGAGGCCTGAGTCTCCCTCCACCCAGCCTCCACCCCAGACCATTTCCCCAGGCTGCCTCCGTCCTAGCTGGGGTACAGGATCTAGAAAAACCCCTGTCTATCTACCCTCCAAATATCCCTTCTGTCTATAGAGTTTATAGAGCCCAAAGACAAGAAGGAACTCTTTGCTTTAAGAAATATTTTGCTTTAAGACTGGAAGAGATGGCAGCTTGAGCTTTACTGTAACACCTCAACCCAAGACTGCCTCAGAAACCTGATTGGGAGCACTGTACCATGGATTAAGAAATGTCCTAAGAAACGTACCTTGGAATAAGCATATGTTGAGATACTGAGGAATTGAAACCCACGTATTTTATATCAAGTGCAGAATCTCTGGATTATGTCTTTGTCTGGGTGACTGTGTTGACTCTTCTACTCACACTTGGATATCAACCCAATCTGGTATCTTGCATGTTCACACCTGGCTTGGATCTCACTCTGGTTTCACACTGCTTTGATCTGAAGCATAGTGGAGTTAGAGATGGAGGCACTGGGAGATGGGCCTTATTCTGGATGTTGCCACAGCCTCTGGGACCTGGAGCCCCGGCGACCATCTTACGCACTGAACCCCCTTCTGTTGGAGGATGAGCCAATGATGCACTGTACTGTATTGTAAATGTCCATAGCAATATTTATAGATCTGTTCTAATGTTTTCTGAGTGGCCTGTTCAACGATATGTGAATGAGAAACTCTTCCCATCTTCTTACAACCTGCACTGTTCTCAGGTTTGATTGGTAGAAATGGCAAAGAACTCCAACGGTGCTTTGAACTACAAGTCCCAATGTGCTTTGCAAGTTGGTGATGGGTTCCAGAGGAGTAGAGTAGCATTGAGAGGATTTATTAGCTAATGTTTCATGTGCCACAGACCTGTTTGCAAAGAGACTGGACTCTGTTGGATCAGATGGAGTGTAGTTCAATGGGAAGAATTACATGTGATGTGTTTATGTGAAGGCAGGTTGATCTGTTTTGTGACTGAGAATGAAGGTAGATTATGACCAAGAGGGACATTTAGAGTAAAACTATGACCTTCAGTTAATCAAAGAGGGACAACTGTCTGACATGACCGTACTTGTGATGCCAAAATGACAATTGTCAGAGTTTGTGAAAATAAATGCTACTACAGAGCTATAATACGGTATAAAATGTTGACATTTTTGTTTCGTACCAGTATTAAAATGTCTGTTTTCATCAATACCTATGCGAACTTAGAACGGTTCAGCAAAGCGACATTTGTAAACCACAGGGCAGTGATGGAGTGTTTTGTTAGTGCTTTGTTGACTGGTTGTGCATGCCACCCAACAACCCAATGGGCATCTGGACTCTTTCAGAAACACTAGTACTTTAAATACTCCCCTATGAGTGAAACAGGTATGAAAAAGAAAGTTCACATTTTTATTGCAGGATATTTAACAACTTTATTTCCACGTCACATGTACCATCCTTACCTTTACAGTATTAACACTAGTCATGTCTCCAGAGCTTTTTACACACACGCACGCACGCACACTCACACTCACACTCTCTCTCGCACTCAGGAGGTGGCTTCTCCCTGCAGAGTTTCTTTGCGGGTCCATCTGTTTACACTCAGGACCTGGTCTGAGCCAAGGGTTAAGATTGGTTGGCAAAGATGTACCAAGCCACGGTGGCATAGGGCACCCAGCATATCAGAAATGTGATGCCCATGGCAATCACCATACGGGTCACTTCCTTCTCTGCCCTCTGAGTGGTCTCTGACTCCTACTGCAGGGCTGCCGCCTGAACGAATGGACACACACACACACACAAATGTATTTTGACATGAGTCCTAACTGGAGATGTAGTAGTCCTGTGTGTTTACTGGTCTTCAGTGACAGTGTGTGTGGTTTGTCGTTGTCCCATGCGGACACTACAGAGCAGAAGGCCGTAGCAGAAGCCGATGATGACCAGAGGGATGTAGAAGTGGAGGGTGAACAAGATGTATACTGTAGTAGTCCATTCCACAGGAACACTGCATACCCTCTGGGATGGACCTATACACACACACACACATGCACCCGCACACCTCGTTTTTTTTATTTTTATATGTATTATAAAGAAGTATTGCCCCTGAGATCTACCAGCCATCGGCCCATTCCCATTTCTTAAGGTGACATTTAAGGTAAGACTAGTAGGAGATGCTATTTGGAGGGTATTTAGAGGGTGATCTACCTGGACCAGCAACACAATGGAGGCACAGCGCAGGGGAGAGCCATGATCCAGGTGAAGGCCACACCCACAATGGCGGGCCACTCATTGAAACGGTAGTTGGTCATTGGTTTACAAACCACGATATAACGCTCAATGGCCAATAACACCAGAGACCAAAGGGCGATTTCCTCTGAGACACACAGCAAGTCAGAAACACATACTCAGTATACATGCTCATGTGCAGAAAATATTTAGACAAACTATTCTGAATATATTGGACACAGGCAGAAGACTTAAAACAGAACAGATGCTACTGTATCTCTAAAGTACATAGGGTACAGTAAGTGACTTACAGTCTACTTTTGCATGAAATCTACTTGTTGATGCATTTATATGATCTCAACCAGCAGCTTGCACCTGCAGCTACTGGAACAGTTGATGTGATAACAGCTGTACTTCAACACAAAGCTTCAGTTATTCTGTAAGGTCAATACATTTGCTGTTATTAAAGACATCCTCCTGTCACCTCAGTCACAGAAAACAGGTGTAAATGAGGTGTAAAAATGCACATATCATAAGGTCCTGGGCTTTATTTAAGTCTTCACTGTCTTCTTTACAAGAAAGGTATGCTGGGGGTGCGGGTGCTATTCAAATTATTCTAAATACATGGGTGGTCTTGATAAAAAAAATCTTCGGCACCGGACTTTAAAGTCATTGAGCTCAAGGTACATTGAGGTTGCACCTGGCGAAAGCCAGCCAGGCACCCCTTTAGGGAAAAGTCACTCAACCACAGATCTAGGATCAGATTCCCCTAGCCTAATCCCAACCATTATGGAAACAAAAATATCTTACCCTGTGGCTCGTGGCAACTACTACCTACACCTCACCCAGAGGTCCACCATATCTTACCTTCCAACTACTACCTACACCTCACCCAGAGGTCCACCATGTCTTACCTCCCAACTACTACCTACACCTCACCCAAAGATCCACCAAGTCTTACCTCCCAACTACTACCTACACCTCACCCAGAGGTCCACCATGTCTTACCTCCCAACTTCAGCCTAGGGCTCCACCATCACCATGTCTTACCTCCCATAGTGGCGAAGAATCCTTCAATGTTGCATCTGGTAACGCCCAGGAAGAAGTAGGGCCGTGGTGAGGGTCACAGTGAAGCCCCCCACCACCATGGAGAGGTCAGCAACAGCCAAGTTCAACAGGATGTAGTTCAGGGTGGTCCGTAGCGTCTTGTGCTACACCGTGACGTAGAGCGTAAGGAAGTTGATAGGGAAGGCTGTGACAAGAAAGATCATGAAGGAAGTGAGGAGAGAGTACTTCCAGGGTGCAGCTAGGTAATACTGAAGGTACTCAAAGGGGCTCTGCACCCCCCCAGGTTTGTTAGATAAAGGCACGTAGAAGTTTTGGCCCTCTGTGTCGTTCATGGCGGCAGCTGTTGGGGTGTGTGTGTCTATGTAAGTGTGTATGTTTCTCTACTGGAGCGTGTCTTTCTCTATCCTCGCTAGTATTTTGAGAGGAAAGAGAAAGCACTGTCCCTTCTCAGAGTTGAGAGGAGCTCTTTCTCGCTGGAGGCCAGGAAGGATGGATGGAGGGGATAGATAGATCCAGGCAATGAGAAGTGGTGTGCGCCGCCCCCCCGAGGCGGGCGCAGGCCCTTTTAAGCGCCCCTCTCTTAGGATTAAGGACGTCCATGGACCTCAGCATGGACAGATTTAGGTCACATACACTAATCCATGAGAAAAACATCTAGTGTGAGTATAGTGTGTATATACTTAAAGGCAGTGTTATTCTCTGACGATGTCATCCTCACAAGAGCACGTCATCAACAAGTTTGCTGGAGGCTAAGTCAAAGACCAATGCAACTCAGACTTCTGAAAAAGCATATATGCCAAAAGTAATGCACTAGAGAATAGGTTGTCAGAGATTTGCATTATCCTAGACGCCTAAAGGCTACTGTACCAGTCTGCTTATACAGCCTGACGTGTCAACTTTGTCAGAGAATAATTTAGCAGGCTTTATAGAAGAGGGAGTGTAAATGTAATTTCCAGAGTGTTCCAACTCATTTGCAGCAGTGGTAACCTAATCCTTAATCACTGAATAATATGGACCTCACTTAGGAAAGGAGCAGAAAACGGTGTCTGTTGCACACATATCCTCTCCCTCTCTCGCACACACACAAACACTCATCAGAAAGATTTTGTTAGGCATATTAATTTTGGTAGCATGGCACGTAAGCTCACACACAGTAATCCTGTGGTAAGGTGTGGGACAGTAAGACACCTGGTGTTAGAGCTGTGAAGCTGTCAGACTGCCCGTGGATCGCTGAGAAGAATATCAACACACACCGATGCAAACACACTCAAACACATTTCTAACCCTGAATCACACACTCGTGCACAAAACAAATGGAGAAATTGAAACCTTTCATTAAATATTTTTTTTTACTTTAATAATATAAAAATACAATATATTCAACTCTTTAAAAAAAAACATCACACCATGACTATTTACCTAAATAATAATGTGGAATGCTAGAGAGTTAAAGTACACATAACATAACGGCAACAATAAATACCAGTGAATTAAAATACGTTTTTCTAGACAGAAGAGTTCATTCGTAAATCTGTGTGATCTCATCCTGTTCATTCTATAGCGTTGATCAGCTGAAGATGTGCTTTTGTTGCGGACTATAATGATCTTCATAATCCCATCCCTGAAATAACATCCATGAGGGTTTGGGGCTGCCAGCATATGGATGGAACATTGCTCAGAAGAGCAAGAGTGAAACTGAAGATATGAATGAATTGTGAGATGGATGAATTGATTCTAGACCAGTTTGGGGAGGTCAGTTGGGTTCATCGATGGGCCGACGGCAGTAGGGACAGCAGTTGTGCTGAAGCACAAGCAGCTCATAGTCTTCACTGTGGAACATCTAGAGGAAACACACCAGAGAAGACAGGAAGCATAGGTCAGAGAACACAGAGCAGAGCAGGGATTCTCTAAGGAAGGTAGCAGAGGCCAGTAACACAACATCTAGCACTGCCAATAGCAACATTTTATCCAAATCTAACTCCTGGTAAAGGAAACACTGCAGTAAGTAAAAATAAGTGAAAGATTAAGGCTAGAAGAGAGATTCTGCCAGAGGGCCATGGAGAGCCAAGGTGTGTGTGTGTGTGTGTGTGAGGGTAGTGTGTAATGTTTTAATGATTAGAATAATGTTTCACCTCCTAAGTACAGCACCTGGGGGTGAGTGAGTGTGTGATAGGGGTGAGTGAGTGTGTGTGATAGGGGGAGTGAGTGTGTGTGATAGGGGTGAGTGTGTGTGTGTGATAGGGGTGAGTGTGTGTGTGTGTGTGTGTATTAGGGGTGAGTGTGTGTGTTAGGGGTGAGTGTGTGTGTGTGTGTGTGATAGGGGTGAGTGTGTGTGTGTGATAGGGGTGAGTGTGTGTGTGTGTGATAGGTGATAGGGGGGCGTGTGTGTGTGTGTGTGTGTGTGTGTGTGTGTGTGTGTGTGTGTGTGTGTGTGTGTGTGTGTGTGTGTGTGTGTGTGTGTATTCCATCTATTCAGTACCTGGAAGCAGGAGGGGCACATGGTGATGCTGACATCAGGCAGTAAGGAGCGGTAGTACTCCCACTGCAGGGGTTTGGGCCAGCGCTTGATCAGGACATCCCTCCTGCTCATAGACCTCAGCACGGAGCGACTCACCACCACCGGGACAAAGTCACAGCCCCCCTGCTGTTAAGGAGATACACACAGGTCCACATATTAGAATATACACATACTGACCCCTTCCATTTCTACTCTCCCTTTAGTTTCACCTCCCTCCTTCTCTACCTTTATCCTCCCGATCCTCACCTCAAAGCTGAGTTTGGCCATGAAAGGGTCCTCCTCTGTGTCTTCTGTGCCATCATCCAGCTTCAGAGACTGGGACTCTGATACAGTTAAAGAAGCTGCTCCTCTCACATTCTCCCCTTCATACCCACCACGTCTGCTCATCGTTCTCTGCTCTCACACACTCACAACGTACAGTGCATTAGGAAAGTATTCAGACCCCTTGACTTTTCCACATTTTGTTACGTTACAGCCTTAATCTAAAATGTATTAAATTGTTGTTTTTTCCCTCATCAATCTAAACACACACAATACCCTACATTGACAAAGCAAAAATATATTTTTTAAACATTTTTGCAAATGTATTAAAAATCAAAAAATGAAATATCACATTTACATATGTTTTCAGACCCTTTACTCAGTACTTTGTTGAAGCACCTTTGGAAGTGATTACAGCCTCCAGTCTTCTTGGGTATGACGCTACAACCTTGACACACCTGTATTTGAGGAGTTTCTCCCATTCTTCTCTGCAGATCCTCTCAAGCTCTGCCAGGTTGGATGGGGAGCGTCGCTGCACAGCTATTTTCAGGTCTCTTCAGAAATGTTAGATCAGGTTCAATTCCGGGCTCTGGCTGGGCCACTCAAGGACATTCAGAGACTTGTCCCGAAGCCACTCCTGCGTTGTCTTGGCTGTGTGCTTAGGGTCGTTGTCCTGTTGGAATATGAACCTTCACCCCAGTCTGAGGTCCTGAGCGCTCTGGAGCAGGTTTTCATCAAGGATCTCTAAGTACTTTGCTCCGTTCATCTTTCCCTCGATCCTGACTAGTCTCCCAGTCCCTGCCACTGAAAAACATCCCCACAGCATGATAATGCCACCCCCATGCTTCACCGTAGGGATGGTGCTAGGTTTCCGGCAGACTTGACGCTTGGCATTCAGGCCAAAGAGTTCAATCTTGGTTTCATCAGACCAGAGAATCTTGTTTCTCATGGTCTGAGAGTCTTTAGGTGCCTTTTGGCAAACTCCAAGAAGGCTGTTATGTGCCTTTTACTGAGGAGTGGCTTCCGTCTGGCCACTCTACCATAAAAGCCTGATTGGTGGAATGCTGCAGAAATGTTTTGGTACCCTTCCCCAGATCTGTGCCTCGACACAATCCTCTCTCGGAGCTCTACGGACAATTCCTTCGACTTCATGGCTTGGTTTTTGCTCTGACATGCACTGTCAACTGTGGGGCGTTATATATACAGGTGTGTGCCTTTCCAAACCATGTCCAATCAATTGAATTTACCACAGGTGGACTCCAAGTTGTAGAAACATCTCAAGGATTATCAATGGAAACAGGATGCACCTGAGCTTAATTTCGAGTCTCATAGCAATGGGTCTGAATACTCATGTAAATAAAATTTTAAAAATGGCAAAAATGTCTGTTTTCGCTTTGTCATTATGGGGTATTGTGTGTATATTGATGAAAAAATATATATTTAATCCATTTTAGAATAAGGCTGTAACGTAACAAAATGTGGAAAAAGGGAAGGGGTTTGAATACTTTCTGAATGCACTGTATACCAGACTCATGCAGTCACTTTATGCAACCAACATCGGGAAAAACAAAGATACTCTAATTCATATGTCAAAGAGAGCAAGTTACTTTGAAAAACTATATATCCAAACTACTTTGTGATAAATTATTATATCTAAACAGATCCCTCTGCAGTCAGATGTTAATATAACGTGTCATTTAGCCTATTAAACACAAAAACTATATTTCAAGTGAGAATTAGGCCGGTCTGATGCCAAAACAGAAAGGAAATGGCTGCCTACTTCACCCATATTTTCTTTTCGCAAAAAGAGTAGTGAGTAGTTCCATTAGTTAGCGACACCACTACATGGCTATAGTATGTAATTAACTACTGAAAACACTACCAAGATATTAATTTAGAACAACTACCACCAAGCTACTGCAACATGTAGTTGAATTACTAGTTGAATAACATATAGTTCACTACTCCCCAACACTGTGTGTCAGCTAATGCAGGTTACTCCCAGACAGAGAGGTCTCTGAGGTGTAGTGTCATTCTGACAAGAGAGAAGAGCCCCTCTAACTCTATTAAATCTAAGATTACTTCAGCTTGACAGCTTAAGGTGCTGGGCAGAATCAGAATCAAGGTGCTGGGCAGAATCAGAATCAAGGTTCTGGTAAGGACACATACTGTATGTAATGTGTGTCTGTATGGAAACATGTATGAGCACACAACCTTTACATACAGACTATTCACATTAGATAAAACTGGTCATGAGAAATGCGTAGATGCTAGTGGTGTATACTTCATCAGGTAAAGGATACCCCCACTGCTCATCTCCTGCCAGCGAGCAGCCTTCCTGTCAATGCAAGGGACCTCCAGGTCAATGAGAGACACAGCCTCCTCATCACCGATACCTTTGTCCAGGTAGAACTGCACCAGAGGAAGGACCTCTACAGTACAGAGATACATTATTAATAACACACCTCAGAACCAAACATCCATTTACAAAGAGACTGGTGTCAACCTACCGTATGAAGATGCTGAATAGATGAAGGGCTGTTTGCAGTTGATACACACACTGCCCTGGCTGTTCAGCAGGGGGTTGTTGGTGGAACAGCGGTAACACATGGGGATCAGGTCCTGGGTTACACACATACACACATTTGTGAAAATACACAAAGTATAAGATACACGCTCCACTAGAACTTTAAAAAAAGTAAATATACACACACACATATACACAGACACGCATGTATGCATGCAAACACACACCTCATTGTCGTGGTATGGTTTGGAGCGGACGGTAAGGCTGCCCAGGTCCATTGACTCCTGGAAGCGAGAGGGAACGTGGAGGTCCTGGAGCTTCTCATAGGCATGTCTGGCTAGTTTAAACGCTCCCAGGGTTCTGCTCTGCTTGGCCAACGCATAAAGAGTGTTACTGAGACCCATCGTCAAGGGCAACAAGGTGCTACAAGTAGACATTGCCCTTATCAACAGATCTGGGGTCAGTTTACTCTCTTCAAATTGTATCCTAATTACACTACATGATCAAAAGTGCTCGTCAAACAGCTCATTTCAAAATGATGGGCATTAATATGGAGTTGGTCCCCTCTTTGCTGCTATAACAGCCTCCACTCTTTTGGGAAGGCTTTCCACTAGATGTTGGAACATTGCTGCGGGGACTTGCTTCATCCACAAGAGCATTAGTGACGTTGGGCAATGATGTTGGGTGATTAGGGCTGGCTCGCAGTCAGCGTTCCAATTCATCCCAAAGGTGTTTGATGGGGTTGAGGTCAGGGTTCTGTGCAGGCCAGTCAAGTTCTTCCACACCGATCTCGACAAACCTTTTCTGTATGGACCTCGCTTTGTGCATTGTCATGCTGAAACAGGACAGGGCCTCCCCAAACTATTTCAACAAAGTTGGAAGCGCAGAATCATCTAGGATGTCATTCTATGCTGTAGCGTTAACGTTTCCCTTCACTGGAACTAAGAGGCCTTTCCCAAACCATGAAAAACAGCCCCAGACCATTATTCCTCCTCCACCAAACTTTACAGTTGGCACTGTGCCTTCTGGCAGGTAGAGTTCTCCTGGCATCCGGCAAACCCAGATTTGTAAGTCGGACTGCCAGATGGTGAAGCGTGATTCATCACTCCAAAGAACGCTTTCCACTGCTCCAGAGTCCAAAGGCGACGAGCTTTACACCACTCCAGCCGATGCTTGGCATTGCACATGGTGATCTTAGGCTTGTGTGCAGCTGCTGGGCCAAGGAAAACCATTTCATGAAGCTCCCGACTAACAGTTCTTGAGCTGACGTTGCTTCAGGAGGCAGTTTGGAACTCAGTAGTGAGTGTTGCAACCGAGGACAGACTATTTTTACGCACTACGCACTTCAGCGGTCCCGTTCTGTGAGGTTTTGTGGCCTAGCCGTTGTTGAACGATTTTTATGATTTTTAAGGTGGCAACCTATGCCGGTGCCACGCTGAAAGTCACTGAGCTCTTCAGTAAGACCATTCGACTGCCAATGCTTGTCTATGGAAATTGCATGGGTGTGTGCTTGATTTTATACACCTGTCAGCAATGGGTGAGGCTGAAAAACCCAAATCCACTGAATTGAAGGGGTATCCACATTATTTTGTATATACAGTTGAAGTCGGAAGTTTACATACACTTAGGTTGGAATCATTAAAACTAGTTTTTCAACCACTCCACAAAGTTCTTGTTAACAAACTATAGTTTTGGCAAGTCGGTTAGGACATCTACTTTGTGCATGACACAAGTAATTTTTCCAACAATTGTTTACAGACAGATTATTTCACTGTATTACAATTCCAGTGGGTCAGAAGTTTACATACACTAAGTTGACTGTGCCTTTAAACAGCTTGGAAAATTCCAGAAAATGTCATGGCTTTAGAAGCTTCTGATAGGCTAATTGACATTTTGAGTCAATTGGAGGTGTACCTGTGGATGTATGTCAAGGTCTACCTTCAAACTCAGTGCCTCTTTACTTGACATCATGGGAAAATATAAAGAAATCAGCCAAATTATAGACCTCCACAAGTATGGTTCATCCTTGGGAGCAATTTCCAAGCGCCTGAAGGTACCACGTTCATCTGTACAAACAATAGTACGCAACTATAAACACCATGGGACCACGCAGCCGTCAAACCGCTCAGAAAGGAGACGCGTTCTGTCTCCGAGAGATGAACGTACTTTAGTGCGAAAAGTGCAAATCAATCCCAGAACAACAGCAAAGGACCCTGTGAAGATGCTGGAGGAAAAAGGTACAAAAGTATCTGTATCCACAGTAAAACAAGTCCTATATCGACATAACCTGAAAGGCGCTCAGCAAGGAAGAAGCCACTGCTCCAAAACCGTCATAAAAAGCCAGACTACGGGTTTTCAACTGCACATGGGGACAAAGATCGTACTTTTTGGAGAAATGTCCTCTGGTCTGATGAAACAAAAATAGAACTGTTTGGCTATAATGACCATCGTTATGTTTGGACGAAAAAGGGGGATGCTTGCAAGCCGAAGAACACCATCCCAACCGTGAAGCATGGGGGTGGCAGCATCATGTTGTGGGGGTGCTTTGCTGCAGTAGGGACTGGTGCACTTCTCAAAATAGATGGCATCATGAGGAAAAAAGTATGTGGATATATTGAAGCAACAGCTCAAGACATCAGTCAGGAAGTTAAAGCTTGGTCGCAAATGGGTCTTCCAAATGGACAATGACCCCAAGCACACTTCCAAAGTTGTGGCAAAATGGCTTAAGAACAACAAAGTCAAGGTATTGGAGTGGCCATCACAAAGCCCTGACCTCATTCCTATAGAAAATGTGTGGGCACAACTGAAAAAGCGTGTGCGAGCAAGGAGGCCTACAAACCTGACTCAGTTACACCAGCTCTGTCAGGAGGAATGGGCCAAAATTCACCCAACTTATTGTAGGAAGCTTGTGGAAGGCTACCCGAAATGTTTGACCCAAGTTAAACAATTTAAAGGCAATGCTACCAAATACTAATTGAGTGTATGTAAACTTCTGACCCACTGGGAATGTGATGAAATAAATAAAAGCTGAAATAAATAATTCTCTATACTATTATTCTGACATTTCACATTCTTAAAATAAAGTGGTGATCCTAACTGACCTAAGACAGGGAATTTTTACTTGGATTAAATGTCAGGAATTGTGAAAAACTGAGTTTAAATGTATTTGGCTAAGGTGTATGTAAACTTCCAACTTCAACTGTATTGTGTATTAGGCCAAACTGAACTTAGTGCCTAATGGAAACGTCTTCCAACTCCAAAACAAGAACTCAAGATCAGGGACTGGGCACACAATTGGCACTACACACACTCATCAGAGCAGTGTATGTATGTTAAACATAGCCACTGCCAGCAACCACAAGTCCCATTCTTTCTGTTTGGCTCTGTGATAGATGCACTGATCCTCTCTAAAATAACTACCTTGGCTTTTCCTTTAAAAGTGGTGTGATTAGAGGAATGTATACTTGTGTGTAAGTGTTTGTGTAATCATCCTTGCATGTGTGTGTTTGAGCACAGGAAATTGCTGCCTGTTTGTATTTGTATGGATTGAGATTGTTGTGCACTGAGGAGCCCTTGGAGAAAGGCAACACCAGGTCAATGACTTGCAGCTGCAGAAGCCCTGTAACTGGGATTCCAGCTCTCCTCTCCGCCAGTCCCAGTATCAGGATTGTTAAAAACTCATCTACTGTTCTGTGTTGTATGTGGTGCTTTCCATGACATTGTGCCACACTATTCCGACCAGAGCCTGCTAAGACCATAAATCCTGGTTCAAAGTTTTCCGAGCAGCACCGTGTGGCCGGAGAGGATTCCAGCTGCAGAGCCCTATTTCCTTCTGGAAGCCTGGTATTTCCTTCCCCATGCTCCTACCCCTTTCTCTCTCTCTATGTGTGTGTGTGTGTGTGTGTGTGTGTGTGTGTGTGTGTGTGTGTGTGTGTGTGTGTGTGTGTGTGGGGTAATCAGGTTTGCGTCTTCTCTTCCTGCCCATCTCCCTTCACGTGGTCGTGCTGGTCTGTTTCCTCTACCCTGTTTGTTCCCTGGCACCAACTTTCTCTCTCTCTTTTTCCTTAATGTTCTCTCTACCTCACCAGGTAATCAGCCTGTGAACTCTATGAACATTTAAGGTGACATTGGACACATGGATTTGAGCATACTGCTTCCGACCTGTAGGATTACCTTTAACATTGGAAGGATACACTTTAGAGATGCCCAGTGGCACGTCCTTGGTGAGGTTGTGTAGGAGGTACCTGGAGATGTTAAAGAGCGTCTCAGGCATATGGGAGCTAAAGGGTTCATCCTGGAGAAAGGAGAAAAGAGAGAGAGGAGGGAAAGGTAGCAGGAAGGGGGAAGAGGGGAGGCAGAGACAGAGGGAGAGAGAGAAGGGAAATAGAGGGAAAGAGAGAGAGAGGAGGGAAATGTAGCAGGAAGGGGGAAGAAGGGAGGCAGAGAAAGATGGGAGGCAGAGAAAGAGGGGAGGCAGAGAGAGAGAGAAATAGAGGCAGGTAGATGTAGCAGGAAGGGAGAGGGGATGCAGAGAAAGAGACAGGGAATTAGAGGCAGGTAGATGTAGCAGGGGGAGGCAGAGAGAGAGAGAGAGAGAGAGAGAGAGAGAGAGAGAGAGAGAGAGAGAGAGAGAGAGAGAGAGAGAGAGAGAGCATAACAACATCAATCAAATACACACAGCTTTGGGCACCTTTGTAAGGGTCTCAGAGGCACAATGATCCTGTGTCTGTCCCTCCCCCTCTTCTTCTCCTCTCTTTTTCTCTCTCTCTTCTTCTCTCTCCTGCCTTAAACACTACTCTGAAGATGAAGAATAGCCTGAGCTGTGCCACAGACTCCCTTCACAGCACAGAGCACTGCTCTCACAGGGGCTAGGTTCAGAGGCAGGGAGTGTTCATTAGCGTACAGCGCCAGCTAGCTCCCACGGTGTTTGATGGCTCAGCACAGCCAGGTGCCTGGGAGAGTTAAAGTGAGGTATAGAAGGTTCTTGCTCTGGACTCAATCACAGGGATTCCTCACTTCAGGGGTGTGACTAGTACTGTAAAAACAAACAGAGAGAGAGACAGAGAGAGAGAGAGAGAGAGAGAGAGAGAGAGAGAGAGAGAGAGAGAGAGAACACAGAAAAAGGCCAGGGGTACTGCAGCCACAGCAAACCAGCCTAAAGAGACAGAGTGCTTATAACCAGGCATAGCTTGTTTAGAACCAAGCACTGGCGAGGGGGGGGGGGGGGGGGCTGCTGGTGAGAGGGGTTATCCTGATTAATGATCAACCAATTAACTGGTTACTATAGAAACAGAGGTCATAGTGGGTTCAGAGAGTTGACCGTGGTGGGTAACATGAGTAGGATTGTAGCTATAGGGATGTTGTTGACAGAATCTTCAGGAATGTTCTCTGTATATATAACGTAGTTATGCTTTGTAGCTGTGTCTGGCTAAATTGGAACGGATTCCAGAAGCATTTCCTATTTCAACTAAGGGACTGAAGGGATCTTTTGCAGTCTACCTTTCTCAACTCTCTCAACCCCGCCTATTCTTAACTTCTTTACTTTTCTGAACTCAACCTTAACTTAGTCTTAACTACACTTACTTGGCTCTACTCTTACTTGTCCCTACCTTCAGCTGTGGTGAGCATCTTACTGTGTAACGCTGTATTGAGTGGTAAACATGGTAGAGCTCAGCCAGGTGCTGGAAACGCTTGAACTTCTTCAGCATCTCCTCCTTCCTCTCTTCGTTTTCTGTGACACACACACACGCACCAAAATAAAAATGAACCAGTTACGGTAGGAATTCAGTGGTGATAGTAGTAAGAGGTATATTGGTGTCGGTAGACCTACTTACCCCTAGCGATGTCCAGACACTGCATAGAGAGCATCCAGTAATAATATGCTGCGTCATTGAACCTGCTCTCCACCACGGCATTGTGGGTAAGCTGTTCCAACACCTTCACAGCCTCACTCTGTCGGCCCGCCTTGTGGAACGCTGCGGGAGGAGGAGAGAAGGGAGGGAAGAGACTTAATTGCGGCGATGAAGGGGGAACATTGCGAGCTAGAGCGGCGCTTAACACTGCTTCTATTGCATCGACAATAGAGTTTCAGCCTTATAGGAGCTGACCCCTTTCCCATTACACCCCTTTCATTCTCAGGCTGCCAGATTTTAACAATATCACACAGACACACACGGGACAATTTGTACTTAACGTATACGAGACAATGTTTTCCTCATTTTTCACTAGTAACCACAAACAGACATCTTCTAAAACAAATCCACTCCCAAATTTGAACCAGCATGCCACTTAGAAAGCACAACTCCAATAAACACGTGGTCATTTCCATGCAAAAGGACCCATGAGCACCAACATGTGACGTTCATAGGAGCATGCCAAAAAGGATGTCAAATGAAAGTTACGAATCTATATTTTTGAAAAATGAAGGCATATATAAATGTTTGAACCATTTTCCAACCTAAAAATGTGTTAAGCAAAGGCTTTGATTTCTGGTCAAATAGATGGAAAAGGGGTCTTAGACATCACCTACCAGAAAAAGTCTTAACGGGTATTAGAAATACATCAAAACACAATCATTTTGAAGTAAAGACACCTGCTAACTAATAAACACTTTTTTTGCCATCTGTAAGTTTAAGAAACAGTGCCTTGTCCCGTTACCCCACATTCAATATGTTCTAGCTTAAAGATAATGAAAGTTCACAGAAGTAACAAGCAAAGGTACACCTACCAATTAGTTATAGTGTTGTTACTGATATCAATTTTGTTTATGAATTATTAAGTGATTAATACTTGAAATTCTGTTACCATAACGGAATTTCTGCAATTGAGTTGGCTACAATGGGAAATCATAGTAGTCACAAACCACAGTTGGGTCACCTGCTACTGCCCTTTTTTCCACTGACATACTGTTATGTTCAGCTCATAACTGTTTTCTTTCTCTTTCTGTCGTCTGGTGGTCAAAGCAAAATGTCTGGACAACCTCTCCCATTCTCTCTCTCCCTCAATTAAATGTCACCTCTCCTGGCTCTTACTGACCACGTTTACATGCACACCAAAATCCCGTTATTATCCAGGATACTCAAGTATTGTGTTTTTGAGTTGACTCTATCAACATAATATCCCGTTTACAATAACCCCAATAAGCTCCTATCCCGGGTTTGGGATATGCTGATCTTAGACGGGATACTGTGGCATGTAAACATCTTATCCCGTTTACTGTTGTTTTTGTAGTCTGCGCAGGCTCAGTTTTGCATAGTATCACCTTTGAAGTTCAGATGGGAACAGTAATAGCTGGAATAGTAACTGAAGTCAAGTCGAGACTGACTGTAGGCCTCACATGTAGGCTTTTATAATATTAACTCATGCAGAATTAAGTGTTTCTTGCTGTAAAATTATAGCCCAAATGTAATTTTTTCTCGGGAACAGGAGTGGAGAAATATGATTTCTTTCTTTCATCTTGAGAAAATGTAAATGTGCAATTAGGGACTGTGCTGTGTAGACTAACCCTGCAACTTTTTTCAGCGACATAAAAGCTGACAGCATTTCACTTTCAACCACATAAAATATGCATCGAAGACAAACTCAAAAACATGTTGGATCGTTTTCACAGCTTTTCATTTTCTTAATACCAATCAACAAACTGATGTCATTTGGAAATCTTGCACGGAAAATCTCCCCATTCCCTAAGTGTCTTTGCTACGCGAGAGAAGCAGAAACGAACGAGAAAACTTTACCGATGTCAACTAGATCGTGGATGCTATATTCATTCTGTTGATTTCTGACATCATTCTGGTGAGCATGGCTTTATTTAATATTCTAGAGCATCAAGTAATGACAGACAATTATGAATATTATGTTTATTTATGCATGCAGGGATGGATACTCATGAGCGGGATTTCAAAGGTGCATGTAAACTGATCCTAATTTAGACCTAAACTGGAATATGAGCTATTATCTGGAATACACGTAAACCTACCCATGAGTCCCCTCTCTTTCTATTTACTGTAACCAGCATCCTGACCCACTGAGCACCGGCCGACACCGGACGTCAATGGATGCTGAAAAGTAGTTGAAATTTGGTCAGTCCACCGTGGCCTTGATTTCAACGTCTACAGATGTAGTTTTTCGGTCCGATCCGGACCAACCTTGATTTCAACGTCCAGATATCTGATGACCGGACCAAATTTGAACCAATCATAGACATCTATGATTTTTGGACAACACATTACAGTAAGGCACAGTAAGTAAAGAAAATTACAGTAGAGTTCAGTACAGTACATAGTAGAGCACACTTGAGTACACTATAATGTACTGTACTGAACTATACACTACTTTACTGAACTATACTCTACTTAACTATACTGTACTCTACTGTTCTGTGTGGTATTGTACTCTATAGTGCTGTAATTTGATGTCCAAACGTGTTAAACATACTGTCGACGTCTATGGATGGCTCAGATTTGATCCACCCAACCAAATGTGGTCTTGTTTGGTGGCGGAACTCATTACAATAATAGCCAGTGTGTAGGATAATACCCAAATATGCAAAGGATATTGAACATTTCTACCTTTGTGTACCTATTTAGGATACATCACCATGAAGATAATGACATTCATATCCATAATTATGCATTTCTGTGTAGTACAGATCAGGGTCAAATTATGACATTTTGTAACCATAATTCTGTTATCAGGTGTAACACTTCACTTACAATAACCAAAATATATTTTTATTCAACTCAAGGTGTCATATCATAGCTGACACCCCATTCTTTCTGCAGACATCTTTGAATATTAATTCGGAGCAGATCTTTTTGGGGAAAACGAGGTCACATAAAAAAACTAAGGGAGATTTTACAGAAATTATGTTACCAAACTTTGCATTATTATAAAATGTTCAGTGTGAATTGATAAAAGTAATCTTTGTGAATAGAGTTATATGGTTTGTTAAACTTTGAAATCAATGTTTTTTGTTTGGCATACATTTTAAAGGGATACTTTGGGATTTTGGCAAAGAGGCCCTTTATCTACTTCCCCAGAGTCAGGTGAACTCGTGGATACCATTTTAATGTGCTAGCAGATACCTATAGACTTCCAGTCATTATGTTAACGCTAGTTAGCATTGGCTCGCGAAACCCACCTCTAACTTCCTTCATACTGGACACAAGAGACATAAAATGGTATCCACAAGTTCATCTGATTCTGGGGAAGTAGATAAAAGGGCTTCAGTGCCAAAATCCCAAAGTATCCCTTTAATTGAATTGCCCATGTGTCCTATTCTTCATGTTGCTATCTCTCGCTAATTAAAGGCATCTCCAGGGAGGCAGCCCTGTCTGTCCTGCTTGTACAGGGAGTCAATAAATATTAGTGGTGCAGCCGGGCAGATAAAACACAGTCAAGTGCTGCTGGTTAGTGTAAGGACACACACATGCATACAGCTAGACACACACACACACACACAAGCACGCACGCACGCACAAACCACATACACTCCCCCAAACACACACTATGCTAAAGATGATTAACATGGGCTGTGGTCTGGGCCCACATAACTCAGTGATGTAGCTCAGTTACAACAATGTTGCGTTGGTGAGGAGTTACAGTCAGTGACCAGTCAGCCCTGCCAGGTGAGGAACCACCAGGGTACAACGCTACAGGGGCCTAAAGTCAATTACGATCACTGTGGTGGTAGCACAATACAGCATTACTGCCCGACTAAAACACAATACAGTCAGCACAACGCCAGATTACTGCCAGGCTGAAATACAGCCAGGCCTGTTCAACTCTATACTCCACACAGCAAGACACAGAGGATATTATGCAGGATGGATTGGATACAGCACTCAGGGTTTTTTATGGATCAAAAAGGAGCTTAGGCCGTGGGCGTGGCAGGGGGCGCCATTGGCTCGTCGGTGCTGCTGATTTTGAGAGAAATTGTTCTCAAATGTCTCCATGGAGATTAGAAAAATTTGGTCAGTTTTAAAGCTAATTCCCTGCAATTCTATGCATTTTGCCGTGGCTAATGCTGTGTTCTTTTTCTCAAACATAATAATAAAATATATATTGCTAAATTCATTGTTTTTGGAATTTCTATTCTCCCTGAATGTCTAGCCCCCCCCACCCCCCTGAAAAATCCCTGGTACTGTACATTAATAAGCATGCAGGGATCATAATGATACACTTAGTGTACAAAAGATTAGGAACGCCGTCCTAATATTGAGTTGCACCACCTTTTGCCCTCAGGAAAGCCTCGTCGGGGCATGGACTCTACAAGGTGTCGAAAGCGTTCCACAGGGATGCTGGCCCATGTTGACTCCAATGCTTACCACAGTTGTGTCAAGTTGGCTGGATGTCCTTTGGGTGGTGGACCATTCTTGAAACACACGGGAAACTGTTGAGCATGAAAAACCCAGCAGTGTTGCAGTTCTTGACACACTCAAACCGGTGCGCCTGGCACCTTCTACCATACTAGAGGTCGACCGATTAATCGGAATGGCCGAATAATTAGGGCCGATTTCAAGTTTTCATAAATCGGAAATCGCTAATTTTGGACACCCATTTTGCCGATATTTTTATTTTTTATTTTACACCTTTATTTAACTAGGCAAGTCAGTTAAGAATTAAGAACACATTCTTATTTTCAATGACGGCCTAGGAACGGTGGGTTAACTGCCTTGTTCAAGGGCAGAACGACAGATTTTTACCTTGTCAGCTCAGGGATTCAATCTTGCAACCTTACAGTTAACTAGTCCAACGCTCTAACCACCTGCCTCACGAGGAGCCCGCCTGTTACGCGAATGCAGTAAGAAGCCAAGGTAAGTTGCTAGCTAGCATTAAACTTATCTTATAAAAAACAATCAATCAATCATAATCACTAGTTATTACTACACATGGTTGATGATATTACTAGTTTATCTAGCGTGTCCTGCGTTGTATATAATCGATGCAGTGTGTATTCGCGAAAAAGGACTGTCGTTGCTCCAACGTGTACCTAACCATAAACATCAATGCCTTTCTTAAAATCAATACACAGAAGTATGTATTTTTAAACCTGCATATTTAGCTAAAAGAAATCCAGGTTAGCAGGCAATATTAACCAGGTGAAATAGTGTTACTTCTCTTGCGTTCATTGCATGCAGAGTCAGGGTATATGCAACAGTTTGGGCCGCCTGGCTCGTTGCGAACTAATTTGCCAGAATTTTACGTAATTATGACATTACATTGAAGGTTGTGCAATGTAACAGGAATATTTAGACTGATGGATGCCACCCGTTAGATAAAATACGGAACGGTTCCGTATTTCACTGAAAGAATAAATGTTTTGTTTTTGAGATGATAGTTTCCGGATTCGACCATATTAATGACCTAAGGCTCGTATTTCTGTGTGTTATTATGTTATAATTAAGTCTATGATTTGATAGAGCAGTCTGACTGAGCGATGGTGGGCACCAGCAGGCTCGTAAGCATTCATTCAAACAGCACTTTCGTGCGTTTTGCCAGCAGCTCTGCTGTTTATGAATTCAAGCCTATCAGCTCCCGAGATTAGGCTGGTGTAACCGATGTGAAATGGCTAGCTAGTTAGCGGGGTGCGCGCTAATAGCGTTTCAAACGTCACTCGCTCTGAGACTTGGAGTAGTTGTTCCCCTTGCTCTGCATGGGTAACGCTGCTTCGAGGGTGGCTGTTGTCGATGTGTTCCTGGTTCGAGCCCAGGTAGCGACGAGGAGTGGGATGGAAGCTATACTGTTACACTGGCAATACTAAAGTGCCTATAAGAAAATCCAATAGTCAAAGGTATATGAAATACAAATCGTATAGAGAGAAATAGTTCTATAATTCCTATAATAACTACAACCTAAAATTTCTTACCTGGGAATATTGAAGACTCATGTTAAAAGGAACCACCAGCTTTCATATGTTCTCATGTTCTGAGCAAGGAACTTAAACGTTAGCTTTCTTACATGGCACATATTGCACTTTTACTTTCTTCTCCAACACTTTGTTTTTGCATTATTTAAACCAAATTGAACATGTTTCATTATTTATTTGAGGCTAAATTGATTTTATTGATGTATTAAATTAAGTTAAAATAAGTGTTAATTCAGTATTGTTGTAATTGTCATTATTACAAATAAATACATTTTCTTTTTAAATCGTCCGATTAATCGGTATCGGCTTTTTTGGTCCTCCAATAATCGGTATCGGCGTTGAAAAATCATAATCAGTCGACCTCTATACCATACCCCGTTTTTTGTCTTGCCCATTCACCCTCTGAACGGCACACATACACAATCCATGTCTCAATTGTCTTAAGGGTTAAAAAGTTGTATTTATCCTGTCTCCTCCCCTTCATCTACACTGACTGAAGTGAATGTAACAGGTGACATCAATAAGGGATCATAGTTTTCACCTGGTCAGTCTGTCATGGAAAGAGCAGGTGTTCTTAATATTATGTACACTCAGTGTAAATCCATGTGGTGATTACAGTTCTTCTGCTCACATGGGTAATCATCATTAAGAGTTGCTTGTTATAGTGCTGATTGGAAATATGCATGGCGTGTAACACTGTAAGCAGTCAGGACTTGCTCTGTCTCTAACTGAGGATCATGTTTTACAGTGAATAGAGAGAGCAGCACTGCAGAGGGAGTAGTGAAGAACGCTTGGATATAACAACACAGGCCAAACTTGATATGGATTCCATATGTACCCTATGTTATACAAACTGACAATGCCCTTACAGCCCTCTGTGGTTTTCTATGATACATTGATATAGTTCTGATTCCAGAATGATCTGAGATATGTCTGCTCAATGTTAGGTGCACAAAATGGGATTTTTATAGAAACTAGTGATAAGATGTTTCAGCCAACATGTTCTTGGCAAAGTTACCACAAAATGTGGGAACATCAAACATCGAGCTCCTATAACATATTGGGATGAGCATTCTCGCTCTTCTCTTTCTTCATCCTCACCTTTCTGTGCCTCCTCAAAGCGGTCGTTCTCAGCCAGCCACTGAGCGTAGGGCACATAGACGTCATCTTTAAACTGAGCATGTTTCTCCACCAGAGAGAAGGCCTGGGGGAGAGAGGGGAAGAAGGGCTCAATCAGATGCCTTACATATAACCAGATTAAATCACTTAATATATTTATTAGGTTTACTGTATCGTGTGTCTTTGAGTCAATATGCCCAGGATAATTTGCCTAGAAATTGTTAGTGATTATTAACACAGGCTTTAAAACAGACACACATCTAGCCAAAACATTAATAGAGCTCATTACTAATGTGATATGTTAAGGTTAGCATATTAGACTGATTTCATGTCATGGTCAATTAGTGTGCAGCTATGGTTGTTTGAGTGACATGCTGTAGTAGAATAGTATGACAGTAGCCTACAGAGGCATACCTGCCTGTCATCTTGATTGATTAACCTAATTGTCCAATAGCAAGACTTTCGTTAAGCCTTCCACCTTCTCGTCCTTTCTCTCTCTCAGGATCAAATGAACGGGTGAGAAAGCTCCTCAGACGCTGTGCAAGATTCATACAACATGAATGTGATTTAATGTTCTAGTTTTTTGGCATTCTCTCTGTTTCACAGTGGAAATCACACGTTTGCTCTCAGTTCCACCCATAACTCGATTAAACACTTAGAACATTTAGTATTTTCTACATAACTCCCCAGCTAGCACATAACATTCTGAGAACCATATGTTTCTTAGAGCTTGGTTAGAGCGTGATTGTCCTATGGTTATTTTGCACACAACCTTCCCACAACATTCTGGTAATGGTGCAGGATAACCAGCTAGCACATAACGTTCTGACAACCATATGTTTCTTAGGTGGGAATTTCAGTACTTCAGCGTAATGTCTCCTACAGGTTTCCTCATTGTTCTATTTAAAGTAATGTTCTCAAATTGTTCCAAGAACTACGTTCTTCTGTGGGAATTTCAGTACTTCAGCATAACATTTTCTGCAGGTTTCCTCATGGTTGTATTTAATGTCATGTTCTCAGAACATTAAGAAAACGACCCATAAAAAACAAGGGTAAACATTATTAACGTTCAAAGAACGTTCTAAGAATGTTATTTATATACATTCCATTTTCAGCGTCACCAAAACTCTATCCTTTATCTTGTTAAGTGTGTTCAGGTGTGTTGGCCACACCCACTAATTGGCCACACCTAAACTGAATGAATGCTTGTTTCAATTGAAATGGGGACTATTTTGAATAGACAAAAATTAATAGCTTTGTATGAGTTAAAAAACATTGGCATGCTACAGTAGCTCCATCCTGGTGGCGCAGTGGACTAATTCCATGGACAGAGAACAGAAGATCACAGGATCGAATCGCACGGATACCGTGGCAAAATAAAGTACAAAATTAAATGTGTTTACATGACTAATGCCTAGTTAAATTAATTTCCATGTGTCCTATCTGTTCTTGGAGTTCCAAACAGTTAACCCAAAGATAGCTGTGTTATTAAAAGTCTTATTGGAACTTTCTCAGAACATTATTTAATTACCTTCAAATAATCTATTTACATTTACATTTTAGTCATTTAGCAGACGCTCTTATCCAGAGCGACTTACAGTAGAGTGCATACATTTTATTACATTTTACATACTGAGACAAGGATATCCCTACCGGCCAAACCCTCCCTAACCCGGACGACGCTATGCCAATTGTGCGTCGCCCCACGGACCTCCCGGTTGCGGCCGGCTGCGACAGAGCCTGGGCGCGAACCCAGCCCAGCCTGGGCGCGAACCCAGAGACTCTGGTGGCGCAGCTAGCACTGCGATGCAGTGCCCTAGACCACTGCGCCACCCGGGAGGTCATCTATAATTTCAGTTTTCAGAACAATAATAAAACCTGCCAGGAAAACATTCCCAGAACCTCCCTGCAACCTAAAAATGTGCATTCCCAGAACAGGCAAAACTTTCACTTCCATTCTCAGAATGTTTAAAATATTTATGGCTTGTTCCCAGAACTAATGGGAAACCAAAAATGTACGTTCCCACAACTTCCAAAGAACCAAATGTGCTAGCTGGGTCTGTGGTATGCGCTGCTCTGATGGGGCGGTTGAGTCAAAACAGATAAAAGTTCTTAGCTAAGGCTCTTTAGTGCTTTGGACCGCTGGGTGCTTCTCACATTCTAGTCATCCTAGGCAGAGATTTAGAGGAAATCTCTAGCTTGGCTTTGCTCTGGTTTTATAGAACATGGTTTCAGTTTGTATTGTTCCAGTAAATATGCAGTGTCATTTTTTGTGTTCTGGGTTAGACCTACACTAAATGGCTAAATCGTCATTCCAAAATCCTGAACATTAATATGGAGTTGGTCCCCTCTTTGCGGCTATAACAGCCTCCACTCTTCTGGGAAGGCTTTCCACTAGATGTTGGAACATTGCTGCGGGGACTTGCTTCCATTCAGCCACAAGAGCATTAGTGAGGTCAGGCAATGATGTTGGGCGATTAGGCCTGGCTCACAGTCGGTGTTCCAATTAATCACAAAGGTGTTCGATGGGATTGAGGTCAGGGCTCTGTGTAGGCCAGTCAAGGTCTTCCACACTGAATTTGACAAACCTTTTCTGTATGGACCTCGCATTGTGCATGGGGGCCTTGTCATGGTGAAACAGGAAAGGGCCTTCCCCAAACTGTTGGAAGCACAGAATCGTCTATAATGTCATTGTATGCTGTAGTGTTAAGATTTCCCTTCACTGGAACTAAGGGGCCTGGCCCGAACCATGAGAAACAGCCCCAGACCATAATTCATCCACCAAACTTTACAGTTGGCACTATGCAGTCGGGCAGGTAGCGTTCTCCTATCATCCGCCAAACCCAGATTAGTCCGTCGGACTGCCAGATGGTGAAGTGTGATTCATCATTCCAGAAAACGCGTTTCCACTGCTCCAGAGTCCAAAGGCAACAAGCTTTACACCACTCCAGCCGACGCTTGGGATTGCGCATGGTGATCTTAGGCTTGTGTGTGGCTGCTCGGCCAAGGAAACCCATTTCATGAAGCTCCCGACGAATAGTTGCTTCCGGAGGCAGTTTGGAACTCGGTAGTGAGTGTTGCAACCAAGGACAGACGATTTTTCCACGCTACGCACTTCAGCGATCCCGTTCTGTGAGGTTTTGTGGCCATTGTTGCTCCTAGACGTTTCCACTTCACAATAACAGCACTTACAGTTGACCAGGGCAGATCTAGCAGGGCAGAAATGTTTAATTTGACGATCTGACTGGCTGGCATCCTATGACAGTGCCACATTGAATGTCACTGAGCTCTTCAGTACGGGCCATTCTACTGCCAATGTTCGTCTATGGTGATTGCATGACTGTGTGCTAGATTTTATACACCTGTCAGTAACGGGTGTGGCTGAAATAGCTGAATCTACTAATTTGGTGTATGAGGTATACTTTCTGATGAGCCAAATAAGATACAATACTGTAGCTGTGTCCAACAGGTGTAAGGACCATAAGTGAAATGTGAATGATTCTGACTGACCTCGTCCCAGTGTCGTGCCTCCACGTGCAGATGCACCAGGGCCTGCAGGTCTCCCATCTTGGAGTAGGTCTCAGAGGCATAACCATGGTGCTTCAGCTTCTGGAAGTAGGCCGCACACTTAGCCAGTGGTTCGCGCTCCGCCTTATCCAGCTTACGGGCTATGTCAATCAGCCTGATAGGGGAGTTGAGGAGAGATGAGATCAGATGGAGTGGGAGGGTGTCTGTTAATGTTTGTTAATGTGTGTAGTATGGGAAGCTGTCAAGCCTGATAAAGCTTAACGGGGCCAACCAATCTTTCCCTGTGTTTGTTATGCTGGGCCTGCCTTAGCCTAGGTGGTCTGGGCCAGAGTGGGGGTGTGATTGACAAGCAGCAGACACTGGGTCAGAGAGGGAGCCCTTGGGGAGCTCTGATAGGACCACAGGACCAGCCTTATGTATCTGCCTGCTTCCCAATCACACACACCTACCACGCTTTCACATGACACCATGACAGGAGGGACGAAGAGAGGAGAACCAAGAGCTGTGTGGGTATGTATGTATGTATGTATGTATGTATGTATGTATGTATGTATGTATGTATGTATGTATGTATGTGTGTGTGTGTGTGTGTGTGTGTGTGTGTGTGTGTGTGTGTGTTACCCACATGTCGACCCAGCCGTGTTCTCCTATGATGTCGATGGCTTTGAGGTGTTCTCCTGCAGTCAGGTACATCTGAGCAGCGGCCCGCGGCTCCTTGCTGTTCTTAGCCCAGTCGGCCTGCTTGGACATCAGCATGCGAGTGTTTTTAGGGTCTGCCGCGCCCACAAACTCCTACAGAGGGACAGGAAGAGAGGGAAGGTGGGTGAGATAGAGGGACAGAGAGAAAGAGAAGGAGTGAGAGACAGACAGGCCCATCTGGGTCAGGGCCTGGAGAGGGGGGACATGGAGTCACATAAACAGGACCAGGACCCCACCGGTGTCCTCCAGCGCTAAAACAAATGGCCTCGAGGAACAGATGGCCACACAAATATACAGCAGCCACAAAACAAACACACACACACACAGGGGAGGGGAAAGGAATTAGGCCTGTGTCATCTGCTTCAGTACTGTGAACACACACACAGTGACCACTCCACACACAAACACGAGATTGTCTCAACTTCAATTGACCCCTTCAACAAAGAATTCCCATTCAACAACTGACACTTGGAAACGCGCCTGCCTGCCTGCCTGCCTGCCTGCCTGCCTGCCTGCCTGCCTGCCTGCCTGCCTGCCTGCCTGCCTGCCTGCCTGCCTGCCTGCCTGCCTGCCTGCCTGCCTGCCTGCCTGCCTGCCTGCCTGCCTGCCTGCCTGCCTGCCTGCCTGCCTGCCTGCCTGCCTGCCTGCCTGCCTGCCTGCCTGCCTGCCTGCCTGCCTGCCTGCCTGCCTGCCTGCCTGCCTGCCTGCCTGCCTGCCTGCCTGCCTGCCTGCCTGCCTGCCTGCCTGCCTGCCTGCCTGCCTGCCTGCCTGCCTGCCTGCCTGCCTGCCTGCCTGCCTGCCTGCCTGCCTGCCTGCCTGCCTGCCTGCCTGCCTGCCTGCCTGCCTGCCTGCCTGCCTGCCTGCCTGCCTGCCTGCCTGCCTGCCTGCCTGCCTGCCTGCCTGCCTGCCTGCCTGTCTGTCTGTCTGTCTGTCTGTCTGTCTGTCTGTCTGTCTGTCTGTCTGTCTGTCTGTCTGTCTGTCTGTCTGTCTGTCTGTCTGTCTGTCTGTGTGTGTGTGTGTGTGTGTGTGTGTGTGTGTGTGTGTGTGTGTGTGTGTGTGTGTGTGTGTGAGTGAGTGAGTGAGTGAGTGAGTGAGTGAGTGAGTGAGTGAGTGAGTGAGTGAGTGAAATAGAATACACACCCACAGCCACCAAGCTTAGATTATTTATTTATTTTATTTTTGGGGGGGTTGGAGGTTGGGTCCCCCAGATAGCATAAGAACACATCATAAGCCATGAAATGTATTTATAGAATTACAGGAAATTAGCTTTAAAACTGCAAAAAAAAACTCAGCTTAAGGAAAAATGTATAGAATAGCAGGAAATTACTTCTAAAATAGCAATAATTTTTCTGAGCCTCATGGTAAAATATTATGATATTAGCAATAAACCTGCAAATCTTTCTCTATGCCCCATGGCAAAAAAAAAAATCCTTAAAAATATGTATTTATTTACTTAAAAAATGTAAATGGTGTGCGAGAGTGTATTGACGGGATGATATATAGCGAGACATCTAGTGATGTATGGGAAGATGAAAGATGTGGAGGAGGTCTGCCAATGTACAGGTCCTCTATTTGGCATAAGTACACGGTGAGTGAAAACACATGCTGGGATCACCTCTACATGCTCCCGTAGTTTGAACGTCTGTGTGTGTGTGTGTGCGTAGTTTGAACGTGTGTGTGTGCGCGTGTGTGTGCACAGGTCTCACATGTTTGAACATATTGTATGTAGAGCCTGTGTGCAACGTGCATTAGTGTGTGGGTGTACAGTATAGGCACTTTAAAAACATTAATCGAAAGTCTGTGAATGTCCAATGTCTAACACTCACCTTTAGCCATACTTGAGGTTATGCGAGTGTGTGAGTACTCGTACTCACCTTAGCGTACTCAAACATGCGCAGGTCCGTGTACATGCTGAGAGCTCTGGAGTCCAAGCCAGTCCTCTTGTAGAGCCTGGCAGCCTCGTGGAATTTCCCCTGGTAGGCATAGACATCCGCAAGGAACAGCTCAGTGTCGCTCTCACCTCTCTTCTTCCTCTCCTGCAAATCCATCAGCATGGACACAGAGAAAGACATGAGCTAACAAAGTGAAGTCAGTTTCACCCTAGTCTGATACTCCACTATCAGTCCATAGTTTCACGTACACCGAGTTTACAAAACATTAAGAACACCTTCCTAATATTGAGTTGCTGGCCCATGTTGACTCCAATGCTTACCACAGTTGTGTCAAGTCGGCTGGATGTCCTTTGGGTGGTGGACCATTCTTGACACGGGAAACTGTTGAGCATGAAAAACCCAGCAGCGCTGCAGTTCTTAACACAAACCGGTGCGCCTGGAACCTACTACCATACCCCGTTCAAAGGCACTTAAATATTTTGTCTTGCCCATTCACCCTCTGAATGGCACACAAACACAATCCATTGTCTCAATTGTCTCAAGGCTTAAAAATCCTTAATCTACTGACTGAAATGGATTTAAGATCAATAAGGGATCATAGCTTTCCCCTGGATTCACCTGGTCTGTCTATGTCATGGAAAGAGCAGGTGTTCTTAATGTTTTGTACACTCAGTGTATTTCATACAGTATGCACACAGACACAAAGCCTGTTTCGTGGAATTCAATGATCCACTGTTTCCATGTCTACACTCAACACACAAAAAGAACATTACAATCAAAGATTGAAAGTCCAATGCAGCCTTTTTTAACTCAATATTAACTCATTGCTAGGTGACAATTAAGAACCTTACTGTGACTGTTTTCAATCAAAATAGCTTCTTAGCAAAGAGCAATTTCTCAAGCAAGAATTTTGCTAGGACTGTCTGGGAGTGGTCTGAGTGGGGAGGAGAAAACTGAAAACTAGCTGTTATTGGCCGAGAGGTGTGGAACTCTCTTTTTTATTGGTCTATTAACTAATTTACCGCTTGTGATGTCACCAGACAGGCCTAAACTCCATCCCACCAAAACAGGCTGAAATTACAGGTGGTCTTTTCAAACAGATCTTACACTAAAAGGGCATTATCATATTTTTCACAATTTCACAGTATTATTCCAAACTTATAGTGTGGAAATATATAAAACACAGGAAATTCAGTTTTAGACTCAACTGGGCCTTTAAATCAGGGCAACGCATGCAATCCCAACAATTCCTTTCCTCTGTCTCGCCTTGATGCAGTGGCGTGTATTCATGGGTGCCAAAAAATGTACTAAGAAAAAAATCTTTAAATAATTTATTTTTCGTCTCTCTGTGTTTTCATAATTTTCCTTAAATTCACAAGAGGTTGAATATACTGTATCTCTCCAGAGAAAGCATCCGAACGAGCGAAACAGCGCTCCTCTTTCTCCGTATGTGTAGGCCAGCTATCTGGTCATAAAGAGTATGACATTGTTGCAGCCCGTAGCATTGAATACAAGGGAAGCCAGCGACCATTTGGCCTCCCTTGATAAAAAAGTAGAAAATAGCCAATCACTGAGTGAGCTCAACTGTGAATGGTCCTGGCACACCAAAGAAAAGAGAAGCCAGTTTGGATTTGGCTTCACTCCTATCACAGAGAAATACATCATCGATAGAAACAACTTGAATTGTTGAATCTCGTTATGTCGTTGTCCTCCGGTGACTAGCTAGCTAAAATTGTCCCTTTCCTAAATTAGCCATGGATGGAGACAGGGATTTGGACATGTGGTTTTAGTTAATTCCCCATACTGGCCAATGATTATAATGGGGATTCTGATCCAACCATAAACTGCATTGTGCCCCTGGCCTGAGAGGATGGATGTTCAATACGTAACTAGATGTAGAAGGCTAATGTTAACTAGCTAACGTTGTCCATGAAAGGAAGTTAGGCTAGCCAGCAAGCATTTTAGCCAGGTAAATAAAAATTATATAAAAGTGTGTACTGTATGACAGTACATAGACTGTTTCGTCAACATGAAAGAGAGGAGGATGGCATTCATTGGCATTTCTCTGCAAGTAGGGTGAGTCATGTTTTTGAACTTGCACGAATGCACACACACACATATCAGAGCCATGGAGAGCCACACCATAAATAGTTGTTGGTATCTTTTAATTGTCACTGTATTAGACTAAGCATAGGTGATTAGATGATGTTGACTTGTAGTAACTATCCACGGTTCTAAATCAAAGGTTTGTTTAGTAGTCCGAAAATGTCAGAAACAGGTACTTTCTTGACAATGCTGTAGGCCATGTAACTATTGGTTACATGCAATATGCTTTGTGGACTTCACCGGACAGAGGTTGCTCTCTGGTTTTGTGATGAAATAAAGGTGTGATTGAATTTATTTTGCCACTGTCTTCTTATTGACTCGGCCTTAGGTCTATATACCACGGTCGCAAGCATATGAACTAACAGGTTATAGAGCAAACCACGCAATAATCACAACAGATATGTTGTAATATGGCATTTGTTTCTGGCTTCGCTTTTTACCCATGCACCGCTACTGCTTTGATGATGTCATGGGCAGCTCTGGTCAGCCAGTAAATCCATCCTGATTAAAGCTATGTGGTCTGTTCTGTTTTCTACAGTCACAAACTCTGATCTTGGATTTATACAATTCAGACTAATCCATTATTCATTATTCATGTGAGGGGAGTGTGTCTGTGCCATATTGTACCTCAATGCTGTTGATGAGCTCCAGGTAGCGCAGGTCTCGTACTCTGATGAATGCCTGAGAGAGGGAGAGACACACGGGTAAACAGAATGAGTGGAACTCTTACAGTATCCAGAGAATCCACTCAGACCACATCCTTCAGCTATTCTATCACACTAGTCAAACGAGGATGAGAGAGGTTCAACATACCAATAGCTTCAGGCTGCACCATCTAGTGATGGACACTAGCATTGCAGTGGTTCCTGGTTGAAAAGTGTGTGTGTGTGTGTGTGTGTGTGTGTGTGTGTGTGTGTGTGTGTGTGTGTGTGTCTGACCTTCTTAGCGGTGTCAAAGTCGAGCCCCTCCAGTGCTTCCGTGGCCAGATCCCTCCAGTCACTGTCAGTCACACCCAGGCAGGCGATCTGATAGGCCTCCTTGAACATCCTCCTCTCCAGATACTGGTACATGGGAGCCGACTAGGGAGAAGGGAAAGGAAGGGGAAACCAGTCAATTCAACATATAATTAGAAACACAACTAAACAGCGGATAATAAAGCTCAGTTCTTCAAGTATTATTCTTTCAGCCCACCTGAGGCACCTCCACGGCGGACATGGAGTACACGTGCAGGCAGAAGATCTTGGAGCCGTTGTAGCCCACCACGAAGCCCTGCAGCTTCTGCTGATGCACTGGGAAGTTACTGGCCTTGATGTTGAGGTAGCCGCTGCCTGAGAAACACAGCATGTCCTCACACTGGGTGTTCCAGGCTACGCTGTTAGCATTGGGCTCCTGGGAAGTAGGGAAGGAAGATCACCGAGAGAGGGAAGTCAGAGGAAACGGAGGCGAAGGAAAGAAGGAGTGGGACAACAAGGGAGATGGGTGTTACACTTTACCCCCACAAACATAACCTGTGAACCCTAATTTTAAAATGAAGCCACCTCGACCTTGGCCTTAATAACTCTTGACCCCTAACCTCTGACCTGGAAGAGCAGCTCCTTGGTGTGGATGTCGTAAACCAGGCAGGTGTTGTGTTCGTCCACCACGGCCAGCTTGCTGCGGGATGTACTCATGTCCAGACAACGCACAGACGTAGACTGCTTCAGCAGAGTGATGGCAAATGGGTTGTCAACAAAGATCTTTAGGATCTGAAGAGAACATTTATACCAGTTGAGCCACAAGATTTGATTGAATTGAAGCACAGGAAATAGCATCTCAATAAGACTAACCTGGATAAATACAAGTAAGTTAGCTAAGAGTTTGTGTGTACTGTATGTCTGTCTGTCAGTCATACTCACAGCTCCATTCTTCAGCCCCACCAGTAGGCCCTCTCTGCCCGGTGGGCCACCAATCACTTTGATGTAGCGAATCAGAGACTCCATAAGCCACTCCTTCTCCTTGATACTGGTGAAGGACAGACACTGCAGCCTCTTCTCCTGAAGGGGAGGGTCAGAGAGGAGACAGTGACAATTTGCCTGACGACTCACTACATACTGTACTTCATTCTGAGATTCTGAGATACTTCATTCTGCCATCATTGAAGTAATTTGTGGTGATGTCAATATGAGGGGTGTTGTACAAAACAAAGTCATCAGCGATTGGATAATTTCTAACCAATCAGAGTATCAAAGGCATTTACGAATTTTCAAAACCCTGCTTTACCCATATGTGTTCTGGATCTGGCCCAACCCATCGGTTTCTGGGACTAATCAGAATGTCTAGAATGTGTTTGCGTTCTAGAAATCATTGGGGAGGTACTCAGATCCAGACTCATTGCGGAGAAGCAACTAACGTCCGTGGGCGTGGCGTATCTTTAGGCCGGAGCAAGGAGTTTAGGTAGCCAGACAAAGTAAAAATACCACCATGTTAAAACACCAGAACATCAAACACAGGCATATCTATTTAGTATATTTTATGCATTATCTGGCCACTACTGTAATTCATTCATCACCATTTTGTCTACTTTTAATAGTTTACACTTGCTCTTAATATATCCTTCTAATCTTACTATCCATATTTTTCATTCTCATCCAATGCTCTGTGAAGATAAAGTCTGATTTGATTTGACACAGACAACCACAGCCCGGTCAGAGGTTAGACAGTCTTAACAGAGAAACCATCAGCCTCAGTTGGTGAAGCTGTAGCAGGGCTATTAGAGACAGATCTAAAGCGCTTCTGTCACACACACAGATTTAGGGGAAAATAATACACCGAATTAACTCCGGACTGCTCCCCCTCCTCCTCTCTGTCAAACCACAGAGACACAAACCAGAGACGAAACCACCAGAGACATCCAGCCAGGTTCCACAGTGCTGTGGTGGTAACCTCTCACTCCTCCCTGTCCCATTTAGGCTGTCTGATGGCTGAGGAAAAGAGACTAAGTGACAGAGTCCCTATTTTTTTTTATTTCACCTTTATTTAACCAGGTAGGCCAGTTGGGAACAAGTTCTCATATACAACTGCGACCTGGCCAAGATAAAGCAAAGCATTGCGACATAAACAAGACAGAGTTACACATTAAATAAACAAATGTACAGTCTATAACACAATAGAAAAGTCTATATATATAGTGTGTGCAAATTAAGTAAGATTAGGGAGGTAAGGCAATAAATAGTCCATATTGGCAAAATAATTAACATTTAGCAGTTAAAACTGGACTGAAAGATGTGCAGAAGATGAATGCGCAAGTAGAGATACTGGTGTGCAAAGGAGCAAAAAAATAAATAATAATAATATGGGGAAGGGTAGTTGGGTGGGCTATTTACAGATGGGTTACGTACAGGTGCAATGATCTGTAAGCTGCTCTGACAGCTGATGCTTAAAGTTAGTGAGGGAGATATGAGTCTCCAGCTCCAGTGATTTTTGCAATTCGTTCCAGTCATTGGCAGCAGAGAACTAGAAGGAAAGGCGGCCAAAGGAGGAATTGGCTTTGGGGATGACCAGTGAAATATACCTGCTGGAGCCCGTGCTACAGTTGGGTGCTGCTATGGTGACCAGTGAGCTGAGATAAGGTGGAGCTTAACCTAGCAAAGACTTATAGATGACCTGGAGCCAGTGGGTTTGGCGACAAATATGAAGTGAGGGCCAGCCAACGAGAGCGTACAGGTCACAGTGGTGGGGAGTATATGGGGCTTTGGTGACAAAACGGATGACACTGTGATAGACTGCATTGAATTTGCTGAGTAGAGTGTTGGAGGCTATTTTGTAAATGACATCGCCAAAGTCAAGGATCAATAGGATAGTCAGTTTTACGAGGGTATGTTTGGCAGCATGAGAGAAGGATGCAGTGTTGCGAAATAGGAAGCCTACGCCCTTAAGCTGGCATAGGCAACTAGATTCAGCCGCGGGACGATTTTTATCAGAGTGGATGGTCGGGGGCCGGGAAATAATTATAATAATTTGTACACTGGAAATTGACCACAACTAAGCCCATACAGAGGTTGTATTGGATTACATTGAGACATGATCACATGTCTCTTTTTTTATTCGTGGAAATACTTGGGAACAGATTTCCATGGTAATTGTACAGTCTTTTTTAACAACAAAAATAAAATCCCCCACCAAAAAGAATGAAAAAAAAGATTTGATATTTATTTTTTTACCAAAAACTTTGGGGGTCCCAATAAAAAAAACACTTGGGGGCTGGTTTTTGCCCACGGGCCGCCTGATGCCACCCCTGCCCTAAAGGAGCACAGATACAGCTGGAGCCTATAAGAAGGATAGGAAGAAACATCTGGATGACCACTGGCTCTAACCATCCATCTCTGGCCTCTCTCTCTAGGGTGTTTTGGAATAGCGACGCAGCGCTAACCGCTAATTCACTGGGTTTCAATTATGATAACAGCATGCTAATGTCTCTCGGCAGGGTCTTTCGCAATCTGTCACCGATGCATTAGTATAATTTACATGAGACGATGTCTCTGCAGGCCAGTGTTATTGAGTCAGGCCAAATAGTTTGTGTTGGTATGGCACTTTAGGGAGATGCTTATAACGGAGTGTTTGAGAAAAGCCTCAAGCCAAAAGCAAATCCCGGGACAACAGTTTTTAATCAAAGTATTTAGTCTAAATACAGACATTAATGTGAGCAAATAATATGACACAACTACCACTATAGTGTAGATGTGTGTCTGGGGGAAGTAGGTGATAGGGTATGATTTTGGGATTGGGTATAAGTCTCACCTGACACAGGATGATGTGCTGGGAGCAGACCACGAGCAGGTTGCACTCAAACTTTCTGCAGATCTTCTCCTTGATGCGGTAGTGCATGTCCGAGGAGTCGTCAGAGTACAGCTCGTAGATGAGGATCTTCTCAGGCAGCTGGATGGCCAGGCGGTTCCTGTAGATAGCTATCTTCTTCACAAGCTCTCTGCACTTGATCCTCACTGGGCATGAAGAAAGCACAAAAGTAGGAGGCATAGTTAGAACAGGGCATATAATCCCAGTCCCCAATAGTCCTGAATAGACCAGATGGTGTGACTCTACATAGCCTTCCAATGGACCACCGTATTGCTTACACCCATCCAGTTCCATCAGATCTGCTAGCACTGAAGAGGTAAAAGGTCACGCAAGGTGCTACAGATTTGAATTTGAATAAAACAGGCCTTTTCTGAATTCTAATAAGAGAAGTACAACACTGTGTACTGTCTAAATCAGAGCTATCCAACCTTGTTCCTGGAGTGCTACTTTCCTTTAAGTTTTCACTCCAACACTAATCTAGCGCAACCTGATTTGAATAATTAGCTGGTTGATAAGCACAATCAGGTTAGTTACAACTGGGGTTGAAGCGACAACCTACAGGAGGGTAGCTCTCCAGGAACAGGGTTGGGGAGCCCTAGTCTAAATGAATCCACCTTTCTGTTCAGTGATGAGGTGCTGGACGATGACATCAGTCATGCTGTCTCTGTAGGCATAGCGGTCCTTGTACAGGCCGTGCACCGTGCTGAAGATGAGCTGGAAGAAGGCTATGGTCCCATCCTGGCAGCCCAACACCTAAACAGAGGAGAGGAAATGAGAGTTCAATGTAGCAGTGGTTCCCATTAACACTTCCATGAAAAGACAGAGAGACAGGGTGTTCCTTCTTTTTGTTAAAGCCCTGTCTGAGACAATGTGGAGATGTCAGCAAGGTACCTTATGCCCTCCCATATGAGTTGTTAGTGTTAATATAATCCAAAAGAAAGATATAGTGATATTACTTCCATGTTCTCTATGGGTGATCACAGATGCTTTTTCCACAAGTTAAAAATAACTCATCTCTAAATGTGTCCCAAAGTGATATGAGGTTGCATCAACATTTCATCTGACAGATGACATCTGTAGCGTTGTCAGTAGCATTTTATCATTTCAGCTCTGCGTTCTTCACAACATGTCTCAGCATCATATCAGCACTATTTTAAATTATAGCATTCCAATACAGTTCACTTTAGACACACGCACGTACACTCTCACACATTTACTCAAATGTACACACACGTGACTAAAAGAGACACACCACATAGTTGGAGTCAGGTTTGACTCTACAGGTCCACACCCAGGAGCTCTGCTCCCCGATGGTGCCGAGCCGCACCCCATCTTTGGTGTAGAGGGAGGCCTGCTTGTCCGAGCCACCCATCACAATGTATTCCCCCTTGGAGAAGTAGCTGACACAGCAGGGGTCATAGGTCAGAGTTCTGTCCTTCCCAATCTGAGAGAGAGGAACAGATATTGAAATAACAAAGTCTACTTCATATTTATTGACCTTTATCTGGGCTATGATTGTCTAGGCCAAGGATTTCCCCTGACTTGGGGAATGGACTATTTTTTACCAGAGCCACAGGGTAGTGCACTATATCGGGAAAGCCTACAGTCCATCCCCTTAAGCGCCTGACCAAAGAGATGGAAAAACACATACACACTTTCTTGCTTCTAAATAGGCTCTATTGTGCTGGCACTTGAAGTCCATTTGCGCAACGTCATATCAGTTCCCCGACTCTGTGCATCTGTTTCTCCTCACCCTGAAAAAGAACCGCCTGACAGTCCATTCTTTTACCCTGAAATAAAACCCTTTTGGACAACCTCCCTTTTTTCATTACAGACTACTCATAGCACGGTAATCAAAACAGCATGTTCACTTACACTGATAAACAGCCCAGTGACAACACATGAGACTAAGGTTCCATGGCAGGGTAATGAAACAGTGCATATTTGTCTGTAATTACAATATTACCCAGGGGGATATGGGGGAGGAGGAGTAGTGACGGAATCATTATTAATCGCCGAACAGGATCATTTCCAGTGCAGTGTTACGGTTTCAATAGTCCCTGACAGGCTAATTGCAACAGAAAATACAGGGCTTAAAGGTCTCAGACAGTGGCCTCCTTAAGTGGTTTATGTGTTATCGTGGATGAGTGATAGCACCGAGGCCATTGGGGTTTCGTTGACCAATCACCGGTGTCCATCTGGGAGCACAACCTAAACCCGTGGTCATAACCTAGGCCTCTTGATTTGTAACCAATTCAGTGGTTAGAGTGTCCGTCCTGAGATTGGAAGGTTGAGAGTTCGATCCCCGGGCCGAGTCATATCAAAGACTGTAAAAATGGGACCTAATCCATCCTTGCTTGGCACTCAGCATGAGATAGATTGGGGGTTGCGATATACTAGCGTCCTGTCCAGGGGGTGTACTTGGCTCATGCTCCTGCTTCCATAAGCAGTTTCGGCTCATACAAGTCAAGACTAATGAAGCGCTACTTACTTGATCTGTATGTAACAACTATGTGTCCTACACACCGATGTGCTACACAGTAGTTTCTATTAAGCAAAGTTGCTCTTTTCAATATCTTTCACCATTGCATTTTTAGTATATTTTATGTTTTATTTTATGTTAGACATGTAGCCTATTTATTCATTTGCTGTGGAAACAAACCCAAAATGTTTATCTAACATGTTCCCACTATCCAGATGGGCCGGAAGAAGGCAAAAACATTTATTAAATTCCAGACGCCTGAAGTAAATGTTGGGGAGATGGTTCACGGACATGCTTTTTGCAGACACACACCTGTTTTCCACTGAGCTGATAGAAGGACAGCTTCTGCCCCCAGTCTGCCACAGCCAGGATGTCATTGTGCTCATCCCTAAGAGAGACACTCCAACATGAGTTCATATTTTCCACTTTAACATTCTGACAATTAAACTGGATTTAGAAAGATCTCAAAACTTATTCACCTAAAAGGTACATTAAACCCTACATCTCACTGGTATGGTAAAAGTAAGTGTCCTATATCATTGTGTTGCCTCCAAACATATAAATCTAGACCTAACCAAAGTATTTCCCTGAGTTTTGATGTTACCTTTCTCAATTTCCCTGTCCTCCCTCTCTGCCTTCCCTACCTGAGCTGGCTGAAGTGGTCTGGATCAGAGAACACTCCCTGCAGCATGGGCTCCCCCTCCTCTCCTTCAGACCTGTCCGTCTCTGCTCCTCTTCCTATCTGCCTCTCTCTCTCCAGCTGCCTGCCTAGCCCCAGGACCTCTACCCTGCCACTGCAGCTCTGGCTGTAGGCGGTGTCAATGAGCAGGCACAGGGGCTCTGGCATGCTGCTGTCCACATCCACCGCCTCGTTGTCCTCTCCCTCACAGAAGGGCATCCACTTCCACCAGTCCCTGTCAGAGCCTGCCTGGTCAAACACTGACACTTGCTGGCTGTCTACAGGCCATACACTGTCATTCTCTGATTTTCACTACCATGCTTGTTTCACATTGTGAACAGGCAGCTTAAAAAGACTCAATACAGAGAAATATCACTCAGAAAAAAAAGTATTATTGTTGATTTCAATAGCAGTAAACCTTTACTCTCCAAGACATAGCACACGCAGGTTTTAAAATGTTTTACACAGCAAAAAACCCACACGAGAGGAGAGTGACTCACTTGGAGGGGTTCCATGCGATGGACCAGATAGGAGAGGAGGATCCTCCTGGTCGCTCTATTTTCACCTTCTCCTCTCCGTTCTTATTCCTGATGCTCACCACCCCGTTCATCATTCCCAGGGCCAGGTACTGACCGTCATTGGTCCACCTGCGGTCAAAAGGATTATGACAATACTGACCATAAGAGAGGCTATCCAAACAAAAAGGAGATAGCAGCAATTTCTCTATACTCACCCACAACATGTTATCTTGCTGTTGACTTTGTGCTTGGATACAGATTTCTGTTCTGGGGACCACAGACCTAGAGAGAGAAACAAATTATACAGATGCTGCTCTTATGACTGGATGTGTTCAACACCCCTTTAACCCCTTCCCTGTAGAGGTGTAGAGGACAGGACAATCCCAGTGTACCACTCACCAAAGTCCCCAGAGGAGCAGGAGGCCAGCTGGTGGCTGACTGGGTTGTAGGCAACACACTGGATGGAGTCATTATGTCTGAGGAGCAACAGACAAATAAAATATGCATAGAGAGTGAGCCAGGAGTGACCTCAACAGAACATAATGCTACTGATAATGTTGTAATGTGTGTAATAATCATAGAGATCCTATTAAACTATTCTAATTCCTAATTATATGGTAATAATCATGATCACTCACGTATATTTCAAAATACCCTCCAGTTTAGATGTCCAGATGATGATGCTTTTGTCAGCAGAACCTGAGGCAAACCGTTTCCCTACAGAGAAGCACAATGTGAGACCCAACAGACTCGTGTTTGTTTATTGGGAACATCCAGATTGGTGTGTTAAGAGTATACTGTACTAAGTACCATCTTTGGCGTAGGCGACACAGTACACGGTGTCCTTGTGTCCTTTCAGAGGCTGAATGAGAGTTCCATCTGATGTGTCATACACCTGGAAAGACAATATGCAATACTTATTGTATCCAATTCCACTCTCCTCAACTTAGCTATGACTCGAAAACCAATGGCATCATCATCATCATCATCCCCAAACTCACCAAAACACGATTCCCAGCTGCCACAATAAGCTGGCTGCCATCTGGTTTGAAGGCAAGGTCGTAGATACTAGGGAGAGAATGTACTGCAATCACAATATGCTGAAAACCTGTTTCAATTATGCTATTATGCCAAAAGTAGCTGCTCTGCTAGCTAGCATTAATGTTCTAGCTGTGCTTAGCTACGCAAACAGATTACCTAGCTAACTAGCAACGTTATCACTCGTTAGTAGACAGATCATTTATTTTAAGATTGCATGAAATGGATAGTGAAAATCTTAGTAAACAAAGCTAGCTTGCTACAGTTGGCTAGCTAGCTAGCCAGCCACTGCGGGAGTTTACATAGTAACCGCCGTTGCTATCAACACTCCCAACTGTGCAACATCAGGCCTGTTGATAAAACTGTAAATGCAAATGCAAAGGCTGGATATCTTACCATTGCTCAACTTTGTCGCGATCATGTACTTTGTCAATCCACGTAGGAACTGCCCTCATTTTGCCTTTTTAACAAATTAAACAGATACACGTTAGGTTGTTCAACAGGTTGCTGTCTTTTCGTGGGGCCGAGGATCGTTTACATGGCAGGACCTGCTTGCTTGCTTGTGCGCAGACTCCCTTCTCTCTTTCCTGTCCTCCTTCCTGTGTTCTGCGCATGAGTTAAGCAGAGTCGCTCACAAACTAGTTCACAGAACTTCACACAGCACAACGGCAGATACAATTTATCCAAAGATGTTGATGTCATGTCTCCGAAATGCCTAGCACCCGACAACTTTATTAAACTCGATCATTAAGTAATATGCAACATTTTTCTAGAACAGCACGTGATGATGAGGCATGTAAACAAAACACAGCTGTCAGATCAAGCCTCTGCAAATGCATTACTTAGCTAGCTTGTTAGCTAGTTAGTTAAGTTATCTAGTTAATACTCACCTATTTGCCCAATCCATATGACATGATGGACAGTAAATTTACTGTTCTAATTCATATTTTTGTTTGTGGCAGCTAGGTATAGAGCTTCAACCCCAGATAGATGGAGAAAGCAACATCATGACTGAAGATGAGAGAGGACTGGAGCATGAGGATATCAGCCACATGAAACTCAACAGGGGACAGTCAGCTCCTTCGCAGGCTGTGAGAGGGACAGTCCACTTTTGATAAAAGTTGTGTTTCACCTACTGACAACAACAACACGGTCACAACCAGGTTTAAAAACAATGACCTCAACACAGAGAACACCATCACTGACACACACTAATCCTGGTGGAGACACAGACACTATGGCTGTTCCTGGTTCAGATATGACGGTTAGGAAACCAGTTGGGTCCAATACAGAGATGGCCTGTGAGGCTGATCCAAGTGCAGCCAGGAGTCAGCTGACCAGACAGGAGGATGAGGCATGGCATTTTCACCTTCTCTCCGTTCTGGCATGACTGCCAGCCTTATAGAAAGCCACTGGGCTGGGAGATAGTGGTGAGGCAGAGGGAAAGTGGGAAGACTGCAGGCAAAATGGACATCTATATAACAAGGTTATTCAGATTTTTTTCTCCATCATATGCTCTCATTCTCAAGTCTTGTTGCATGTAAACATCACTGAAGTATGTCTGTATCTTACTGTCAGGGCTAGGGGCTAACTGCATTGCAGAGTGAGATCATAAAGTCGGATCAATAATTCCACATGAGGTAACTGATCTGTCTACCTCTGCAGTCCCCAGGGACAGAGGTTCCGTCCAGAGTGTCTCATCAAGCCTTCCTCCTAAAGATGGCGGAGGGGATCTACAGATAGACAACTTTGACGTCACAACAGCCAGGAGTAGCAGTGCAGCTGTGACCCCACAGCCCAGCCAGGAGAGACAAAGGAATGGTCATCAGGAACACACACGTCACACCTAAGAGGTCACTGATGACAGGCAAAACACATACAGGCAGGACATAGACGGACAGGACACGGAGGAAAATATGGAAGAGGAGGGTTGAATATTACGCTTTCCTCCAAATAACACAAAAATAGCCTCTTTTGCAAAATCCTACAAGCAGAGAACTCAGAGTTAGAGGAAAAGGCACTTTGTCAACTCAGTATACCCCCGACAGACCTCCCTTGGCCAGGTGAATCACAGACAGGCAGCTGGGAGAGATACAGAAACTGGCCACACATCAGACACCAATGAGGACATTAACGAGAGAAACATACAAACCTCTGTGAGAAGGGGTGATGATGATGGTGATGACAATGAGACTGAGAGGCATCTGCAGGCTGTGTCGGCGGAGCCAGTTGATGATGTCGTACTTGAGAAGAGCCCCCAGAGGAGGCCAGGGCTGCTGAGAGAGAAGCTGGTCAGGCTGGCACCGCCCACTGAGCTACAGGACACTCATTGGTCAAGGAGAGTGGCTTCATGTGTCACCTTAAGATGTCCCAGTCCTTAGGGTGCAGTCTGCTTCTGAGAGGGGGAGGCTGAGGGTGAGAGAGTGGGGGAGGGAAAGTGCGTGGTGGATATAGAGGCAGAGGTATATGATGAAGCGCTGCTATCATCTCCCCAGACTACTGGAGGACGCTGTACACCACTAAAAGATCCCCAGAGCAGTATGTATGTGCATTGTGCAATGAGTTATGATGCATAATGTTAATTTACAATGATGCCTAGATAGAGAAAATGTTTTACGTCTTCTTGGACCTGGTTTCAGTGTATTGACCAATAACATGTTCAATGTGTGTAGTGATGCCTTAGGTGCCTGTTGTTCCTGTTCTGCACAGAACTATTAGGAGAGAAACAGAAGACCAGTCCTTCTTTCAGCAGGAAGTAACTGAGAGATGGTCATAATTTAATAAATGGTTGAGCTTAACAGAACTTGCCATTCTTGGAGAGAAATGTCAGTTTAATAAAAAACAATGTTTATTTGTTATCAAAACCCCTTTTTCTTAGATCTGCCGTCAGTCCCGGCACAGGTTTGAGACCCCCAAGAGGAAGTGGACCACTCTTCGCTCCCCCTTCCAGCTGGTGCAGGAGACTCTGTTCCATGACCTCTGGAAGCTCCTGGTGGACACCATCTTCCTCAACAAGACCAGGTTTTCCATTTTTCATTTCAGGATGAAATGCAAATATTTTATGCTAAAAAAAGAATATTGGATGTAAGTGACGGATTTAGATAAGGTTAACTTTGTGTGTATATTTGTGTGTGTGTTTACATAGGTGAAACCTTAGGACCATAAACTGAACAAGTACCATGCCTGGTTGTGGGAGAACCATGGGAGGTTGGGAATCTGAACTATGAGGAACTGCAATGTCACATTTTATCACAACCTGTTTTATTAATGGAAGAATATTCTAGTTATTATTTCATTAGGCTTATAACCTGGCGAACATACCGGTATCTCTCTTGGAAATAATCCAGAGATTAGGCTACTACTGATCCCATCTACTCTCAAGACTCAGTAGTAACAAAGCAACTGTCACTCAACATGATTGTATTACATAAACTGTTTAATCTAGTTTTAAAAGCCTATTGACACATTTCTATTGAATTGGACTTTGATGTTGAGCCTCTGGAAATGCAACTGATAAATCAATCAAATGTATTTATAAAGCCCTTTTTACATCAGCAGATGTCACAAAGTGCTTATACAGAAACCCAGCCTAAAACCCCAAAGAGCAAGCAATGCAGATGTAGAAGCACAGTGGTTAGGAAAAACTCTCTAGAAAGGCAGGAAATTATGAAGAAACCTAGAGAGGAACCAGGCTCAGAGGTGTGGCCAGACCTCTTCTGGCTGCGCCGGTGGAGATTATACTGTAAGTATACATAGCCATTAAGGCTAAATTGTTCTTCAAGATATTCATAGATGACCAACAGGGTCAAATAGTAATTACAGTGGTTATAGAGGGTGCAACAGGTCAGCACCTCAGGAGTAAATGTCAGTTGGCTTTTCATAGCCGAGCATTCAGAGGTCGAGACAGCAGGTGCGGTAGAGAGAGGGAGAGAGATGGAGGAAACAGCAGGTCTGGGATAAGGTAGAAGTTCCGGTGAACAGGTCAGGGTTCAATAGCCGCAGGCAGAACAGCAGATGAGCAGCACGACAAGTTAGCACATCTGGTAAACGGGTCAGGGCTCCATAGCCACAGGCAGAAACTGGATCAGCAGCACAACCAGGTGGACTGCGGACGGGGACAGCCAGGAGTCGTCAATGCCAGGTAGTCCTGAGGCATGGTCCTAGGTCTCAAGTCCTCCGGGAGGAGAGAGAGAGAGAGAGCGAGAGAAAGAGACGTGAGAATTAGAGGGAGCATACTTACATTTTTAAATTTGGAGAAATCAGATTATCTCGAGGGACAATCAAGGTGGAACAACATGGTTGTGGACAGAATTGCAGAATCTCCACATGAGACCTAGATGGAGTCTGAGGACAAAGTGAGGGAAATGATCTCTAAGAAACTGAAGATGGATCACAGGAAGATTGAGTTGGAGCGCGCCCACACGACTGGAAAACCAGGCACCGGCCCAGGTGACATGCCCAGGACGATAGTGGTCAAGTTCCTGAGGTTCAAGGACAAGGTAGCTGTTCTGGAAAGAGCCAAGAACTTGAGAGGAATGTATATCTTGCTTAATGAGAACTATCCTGAAGCTGTGCGCCAGAAGAGGAAAGAACTTATCCCAGCCGTAAAAGCTGCCAGAGCGCGTTGGGACATTGCTTACATCCGCTATGACAGGCTCAGTGTCCACCCTCATTGTCCACCCTCCCTCCCAAAAGTCTGGAAAGGATGAGAAAGCCAAGCCTATGGGTTCGTAGCATCAACCCTGCAGCACACACACAAACACTTAAACATACCAACTGATTAATGGACTGCTGAAAGTATATATTTCTTTATCTTGCTGTTTTCTCTTTTCCATATTATGTCTTTCTCTGATAAGCTACCCAGAAAAGGGCTGAAAATAGCCCATATTAATATATGTAGCCTTAGAAATAAGGTTTGTGAAATCAATAACTTGCTAACATCAGATAATGTTCATATATTAGCCATTTCTGAGACTCACTTAGATCATTCATTTGATGATACAGCAGTAGCAATACAAGGATATAACATCTACAGAAGAGACAGGAATGCTTATGAGGGAGGTGTTGCTGTATGTATTTTTATTTCACCTTTATTTAACCAGGTAGGCAAGTTGAGAACAAGTTCTCATTTACAACTGCGACCTGGCCAAGATAAAGCAAAGCAGTTCGACACATACAACAACACAGAGTTACACATGGAGTAAAACAAACATACAGTCAATAATACAGTAGAAAAATAAGTCTATATACAATGTGAGCAAATGAGGTGAGATAAGGGAGGTAAAGGCAAAAAAGGCCATGGTGGCGAAGTAAATACAATATAGCAAGTAAAACACTGGAATGGTAGATTTGCAGTGGAAGAATGTGCAAAGTAGAAATAGAAATAATGGGGTGCCAAGGAGCAAAATAAATAAATACAGTAGGGAAAGAGGTAGTTGTTTGGGCTAAATTATAGATGAGCTATGTACAGGTGCAGTAATCTGTGAGCTGCTCTGACAGCTGGTGCTTAAAGCTATATCCCTGTAATGCTTAGAGAAGATCTTATATCAAGTGTTATTAAATTGTTGTGGTTGCAAGTTCACCTGGTACATCTAAAGCCTTTTCTTTTGGGGTGTTGCTATAGTCCACCAAGTGCGAACAGTCAGTATCTAAATAATATGTGTGAAATGCTTGATAGTGTATGTAATGTAAACAGAGAAGTCTACTTTCTTGGAGACCTGAATTTTGACTGGTTTTCATCAAGCTGTCCGCTCAAGTGGAAGCTTATCACTGTAATCAGTTCCTGTAATCTTATTAGTCAGCCTACTAGGGTGTTTACAAACTCTACAGGAACAAGATCATCCACATGTATTGATCACATTTTTACTAATACTGTAGATCTTTGTTCTAAAGCTGTATCCATACCCATTGGATGCAGTGATCACAATATAGTGGCTGTATCCAGGAAAGCCAAAGTTCCAAATGCTGGGCCTAAAATAGTGTATAAGAGATAATGCAAAATATTTTCCTGTGACTCTTATGTGAATGATGTTTAAAATATTTGTTGGTCTGATGTGATTAACACATTTACATTTTTGTAAATTACCTCTTATCCAGAGTGACTTACAGTTAGTGCATTAAATCAAGTGCAAGTGCTGGTTACGTGTTTCGGAAGATGCTGTCATAGCTTCAGGGGAAGCTGGTTCCATCATTGGGGTGCCAGGATAGAGAAGAGCTTGGACTGGGCTGAGCGGGAGCTGCCCGCCCGTAGGGGTGGGAGGGCTAAGAGACCTGAGGTGGCAGAACAGAGTGCTCGGGTTGGGGTGTAGGGTTTGAGCATAGCCTGAAGGTAGGGAGGGGCAGTTCCTCTTGCTGTTTTGTAGGTAAGCACCATGGTCTTGTAGTGGATGCGAGCTTCAACTGGAAGCCAGTGGAGTGTGCGAAGGAGCGGGGTGACATGAGAGAACTTGGGAAGGTTGAAAACCATGCAGAATGCTGTGTTCTGGATAAGCAGTTACGTTTTGTCGAGGTTGACCTTGAGGTGGTGGGCCGACATCCAAGTTGAGATATCTGCCAGGCATGCAGAGATGCGCGTTGCCACCTGGGTGTCAAAAGGGGGGATGGAGAAAAAGTAGTTGAGTGTCATCTGCATAGCAATGATAGGAGAGACCATGTGAGGATATGATGGAGCCGAGTGAGTTGGTGTATAGAGAGAAGAGGAGAGGGCCTAGAACCGAGCCCTGGGGGACACCAGTAGTGAGAGTACGTGGTATAGACACAGATCCTCTCCACATCACCTGGTAGGAGTGGCTTGCCAGGTAGGATGCAGTCCAAGAGTGTGCATAGCCTGAGACGCCCAGCCCTGAGAGGGTGGAGAGGAGGATCTGATGGTTCACAGTGTCAAAGGCAGCGGATAGATCTAGGAGGATGAGAACAGAGGAGAAATAGTTAGCTTTGGCAGTACGGAGAGCCTCTGTGACACAGAGAAGAGCAGTCTCGGTTGAGTGACCCATCTTGAAGCCTGACTGGTTTGGGTCAAAAAGATAATTCTGAGAGAGATAATGAAAAGTTGATCAGAGACAGCACGCTCAGGTGTTTTGGAAAGAAAAAAAAGGGATACAGGTTGAGTGTTGGATTTCTTAAGGAGGGGAGCAACTCGGGCCATTTTGAAGTCAGAGGGGACGCAGCCAGTGGTCAGGGATGAGTTGATGAGGGAAGTGAGGAATGGGACAAGGTATCCAGAGATGGTCTGGAGAAGGGAGGAGGGGACGGGGTTGAGCGGGCAAGTTGCCAGGTGGCCAGACACTAGTCGCAAGATGTCATCTGGAGAGAGGGGAGAATGAAGTCAAGGCGTAGGGTAGTACTGTGTGACTGAGACCAGTGGACTCAATAGGGTGAGTTAATGAGTAGCGGATGTTGTGAACCTTTTTTTCTAAGTGGTTGACAAAGTCATCCGCAGTGAGGGAGGAGGGGGGGTGGAGGATTACGGAGGGAGGAGAAGGTGGGAAAGAGTTTCCTAGGGGTAAAGGCAGAAGCTTGAAATTTAGAGTGGTAGAAAGTGGCTTTAGCCGTGGCTACAGAGGAAGAGAAGGTAGAGAGGAGGGAGTGAAAGGATGATAGGTCCTCCGGAAGTTTAGTTCTCCATTTTCGCTCCGCCCTGTTCTGTAAGCTCGCAATGAGTCACTCAGCCATGGAGCAGGAGGGGAGAGCCGAGCCGGCCGGTAGGAAAGGGGACAGTGCGAGTCATAGGATGCGGAAAGGGAGGAGAGTAGGGTCGAAGAGGCAGAATCAGGAGACAGAATGGAGAGGGATTTAGCAGAAGGGAGAGATGATATGATAGAAGAGGAGAGTAGTGGAAGAGAGAGAGAGAGTGAAGATTGTGATGGCGCATGACCATCTGGGTAGGGGCTGAGTGGTTAGGGTTGGAGGAAAGGGAGACAGAAAAGGAAACAAAGTTGTGATTAGAGACCTGGGGTGGGGTTACAGTGAGATTAGTAGGTGAAAAGAGAGTGTTGGAAAGAAATGAATCGAAGGCAGACGTCGGGAGGTTGAAGTCACCAAGTACGAAGAGCGGTGAGCCATTGTCAGGAAATTAGTTTATCAAGGTGTAAAGCTCATTGAGGAACTCTCCAAGGGCACCTGGTGTGAGATAGATTACAATATTCTTAAACTTAAGTGGACCAGTGATAGTGACAACATGGATTTCAAATGAGGAAATGGACAGGTGTCATGACGTTGGCCTGTGGGTAAGGTTTATGACCCCCCCCCCCCCTCATAAATACCTTTCTCCCTTCCCTCTCTCTTGACTCTACAGAGGGACTCTTGAATACCCTTTGTTAAACAGAGATTCTGGGAATATCAGGTGGGGGGAAATGAACCATATTTTGGGAATCCAACCAGTTGAACATATGCATTGGTACTTAATGAATATGATGTCAGTTCGGTTGTCATCTGAGACATTCTCATCAATGATAGGATGACATAAACAGTACAGTGGAAAGTCTACACATTATAGTTATCAGATTCACATGGAATTGTTGTGCAATTCAAATGTTTAAATATAAAATGATTGGTGAAAAGATTAAATGTAATTTTAGCTTCCAAATGAGAGATTTGGGTTTTCATAAGGTTAGGGCTCTGCTCAATCAGTGGCCCGCCCCTGTGAAGAGAGATGGGTTATAAAACTATGAAAACACACCCTTCTCCCTCCACTATATAAGCCCTTGACGAAAATGTAACCTTCTGTTCCGGGTACATTAGGATGACGATGCGATGTCAGAAGGGTTCAGATAATAACTACAGAACGAAGCCAACCTCAGCTTGAGCTTTGGTTGCGAATGGTATGAACTTTGAACTCTTATTCGATACAGAAGTAATACCTCCTAGCCGTTAAGTTAGCAACAGCAGCTGCAAACGTGGGCTAGGAAAGAACAGAGAGAGTATCCCGTCTACCACACAACGACGTTACTACAACGGGCGGTAATTTAGAATGCATAAGATCCTGTATTTACGATAGAGACATCGCTTCTCCCTTTGTTCTTCAGTCTTCCCGCTCTTTCACTCAAACCCAGCCCCCTTTTCTTTGTGTAACTAGCTGTCATATCTGTTCCATCCGCTAGGGACGTTTTCCTTTATGACATAATTTGTAATAAAGGTATGATTCATTCGGTGTATATGTAATTCTGTGTGATTAGTTAGGTATTTAGTAAATAAATAATTAAACCCAATTTTGTATTGCTGATTCCACTTGTTAGCCAGGGTTCGTGAAGATAACCAAGAATTTACAACTTTCCGATGAGACTGAAATATTGATGTAAAATATTACTAGGTCTTTAAGAGTTTATTCGGAAGATAACTGCTCTATAAATATTATTTTGTGGTGCCCCGACTTTGTAGTTAATTACATTTACATGATTAGCTCAATCAGGTAATATTAATTACAGAGAAAGGATTTTATAGAATAGCATGTCATATCACTTAATCCGGCATAGCCAAAGACACGACACAGGTGAGAGAGGGAGAAAATAGAAAATCTCCATTTAGGAGAAATGAGTAGACCTGTGCAACCACCGCGACGACCAGATGATCTTGGACTATGAGAGAAAACATAGTCAGATGAAGAAAGAGCAGCTGGAGTAGCAGTGTAGGGGTGAATCCATGTCTCCGTCAGGGCCAAAAAGTCAATGGACTGAAGGGCAGCATAGTCTGATATGAACTCAGCGTTCTTGACCGCAGATCGGCAGTTCCAAACACTGCCAGAGACCCGGAATTCCACATGGTTTGTGCGCGCAAGGTACACTAAATTAGAAGGGTTGCAGCCAAGGGGTGGGGAGTGTCTGTAAAGCCTACATGGATCGGTGCAAACAGGTATAGAAACACACACATAGTTGACAAAGCTACAAAAGAGCAAATTTTGATCATCTGTAAATAACTAGGTAACATACTCAAGTGAGTGGTGTGGAGCCTCCCTCTCTTTCTTTCCTTGAACAACTCCGCAGAACTGTCTTTTTTCGGCGCCACTGACATGACCACTGCATAAAGCTGCCGCTGAGACACCAGGGGAGACTGAATAACTAACAATAATCGCTAACTGCCTAGCAGAGGTGGAGAGCACACCTCCCTGTACTGTTTGCTGATTGCCTAGGGGAGGTGAAATCACTCCCCCTCCAATACAGCCACTGATTACCAAAACAAGTCACAAATTGCCCTGCTCCTTGATCCTGGTTGATGTGTCAACAACTATATGCAAATTATGAGCAGTCCAAGTGTGGACTGCTCATAATTTGTTCACACAATGGTTCACACACCAAGTAGGCCGCTGGGAAAACAGGCAGATATCAGGAGTCCTCTAGCTATAGAATAAGGAGCATCCAGACCCTGCACTTGATTAATTTATGAAATTGCTTTGTCTAATTCTTGATAAACATGCGTCTGTTAAGAAACTGACTGTGAGTACTGTTAAGGTTCCATGGATGATGAGGAATTGAATAACGGCATGGCTAAAAGAGATGGGGCAAAAGGAGTGGCTAATAGGTCTGGCTGCACATCTGACTGGCTGACTTACTGCAAATTGAAAACTTATGTGACTAAACTCAACAAAAAGAAGAAGAAACTGTATTATGAAGCCAAGATCAATTAATACTTTAAATGAAAATATGGGCAAAAAACAAATTTAACTCCATCTTTCATCGAATCAGATGGCTTATTCATCACAAAACCATTTGATGTTGGCAATTATTTTAATTATAACTTCATTGGTGTCGTGTCATTGACTATCATTAAATGTGAAGACTGTATCTTATCAAATCAATTCTTTATGTGTCATTTAATTACGCGATTAAACTAATCATGTGCCTTTTAATTAACTAGGAAGTCGGGGCACCACGGGAATATGTTGTTTATAGAGTTTCAATTCCCGAATATAATTCTTCAGATATTTTCATATCTTATCGAGTACAGTCTTGTATTAATGTATTATTATTACCTCATCAGTCATATTCTTGAACGTCGCAAACCCTTGGATATCTGCACGAACCATAGCCTAAATCATGAATCAGGGATATACAAATTGGTTCAAGTATTTATTTACTAACTAAATCAATCACAGAATTACATAATCACACACACAATTGGGTGCTACATGATACAAAGAAAAAGTCCCTAGTGGTTGAAACCAATATGACGGCTTGGTAGACAAAGGAAAGGGGGTGGGGACCGCTCAATTGCGGGAAACTCATAGCTGATAACTACACTCATAGAAATTGCTAATACTTTGAATATGAACAACCACTCATTTGAAAATAAATTGCAATTTACTTATTTACGAGCATATGTCTTGTTGTCTCTCTCTGTGGTCGCTGGTCCATCTGCTGGAGAGAGACGACAGAAAAGTCTCTGGTTGCGTTCGTAATGGATACGTCAGGCATACCCATGTTGTCACATAGAATAGTGTTTCGGCGGTTGCCTGTATTCTTCGTCCTAGGCTACGTACATTTCCAGATGCAGACTGAAAAGTCCTCGTCTAAGATTTGCTCCTTATGTGGCAATGTTTTAGAGTTGAACCGTTTCTAGCTGTGTAGCCAACGTTACACGCTGAATGGTCTCTTTGGCCTATAGAGTTGTAGTTCTTAACCATTTCACATGTAGCTACCGCTCTATACTTTTCTGGTCTTGTAGTTTTAAACCATTTGTCAGCCGTGTAGCCACCACTGCACACTGTCTGGTCTAATGGCCTATAGAATTGTAGCCATTCCAACGTGGGGACTCTGTCCCGGCGTTCTCTAACTTAATGTAAATTTTGTAGGAAGTGGGTTTTATACTCTGTGGAAGAAGGGGGCGTTCCATGATACCGACCAAGTCTATGCTCACGTGGGCGTGGCCACTGACTTGGTTAAAACCTTTAAATAAAGAACAATTCTCATTTAGAACATCACATTACATCTTTTCACAAATAGTTTAATATTTACTCATTCATTTTATCCAACATCTAGATGTAAATCTGATAATTGAAAAGTGTACACAGAGATACGGTAATGTTAAGAATTTGTTCTTAATTAACTGACTTGCCTAGTTAAATTAAGGTTAAATAAGTAAATAAATAATGTGGGTCTCCTGTCTTTCACGAGGTCACCAAATTAAACAACTTTGACAGGATTGTTCTTTAATAAATAACCACAGACCATTCCCACATTCTCAAAAATAGAAATATTGTTTAATTATTCAAACTTTTGAATGTCCAAGTGTCTCTCTGTGTTCCACAGTTTACATTCCAATCTCGAACACTACAGAGCATAGAGGCTGCGTATTTTATTACCCACCATAAAACAGCCGACTTCCCGCTCTCCCCCCTCTACGAGAGAGAGCACGCTGTAGAGCGGACCTACTGTAACCTGATCCTTCAAATCGGCACAGGAGAGTTATGACATTGGCAAAGTGGGCAAACTTAGGCAGGAAATGCCAACAACGAACAGTAAGCCATCGTACTCATGTATAAAACAACAAATAATGAAAGAAAAGCATTTTTTTTTTAAATTGAAGTTAGTGTGGGAGAGGTGGAAAAAATATTGTTAGCGATAAATAATGACAAATCCCCTGGCATTTACAACTTAGATGGATAGCTACTGAGGATGGTAGTTGACTCTATAGCCACTCCTATCTGTCATATCCTTAATCTGAGCCTAGAGGAAAGTCTTTGTACTCAGGCCTGGAGGGAAGCCAAAATCATTCCACTACCCAAGAGTGGTAAATGTGTGGTCTTTACTGGTTCTAACAGCAGACCTAGCAGCTTGCGGCCAGCTCTTAGCAAACTGTTGGAAACAATTGTGTTTGACCAAATACAATGCTACTTCTCTGTAAACAAATGAACAACAGACTTTTAACATGCTTTTAGAGAAAGGCACTCAACATGTACTGCACTGACACAAATTACTGATGATTGGTTGAAGGAAAAGATTGTGGAAGCTGTACTGTTAGATTTCAGTGCAGCCTTTGATATTATTGACTATAACCTGTTGTTGAGAAAATGTGTGTTATGGCTTTTTAACCTCTGCCATAGGGTGGATTCAGAGCTGTCTATCTAATATAACTCAGAGGGTTTTCTTTAATGGAAGCTCTAATGTCAAACATGTACAGTGTGGTGTTCCGCAAGGCAGCTCTCTAGGCCCTCTATGCTTTTGTATTTTTACCAATGACCTGCCACTGGCATTAAACAAATCATGTGTGTCCATGTACAATACCAGTCAAAAGTTGACACGCCTGCTCATTCAAGGGTTTTATTTACTTTTACTATTGTTTCCATTGTATAATAATAGTGAAGACATCAAAACTATGAAATAACACATATGGAATCATGTAGTAACCAAACAAGTTTTAAACAAATATTTATATTTTAGATTCTTCAAAGTAGCCACCCTTTGCCTTGATGACAGCTTTGCACACTCTTGGTATTCTCTCAACCAGCTTCATGAGGTAGTCACCTGGAATGCTTTTCAATTAACAGGTGTGCCTTGTCAAAAGTTCCTTTGTGGAATTTCTTTCCTTCTTAATGCATTTTAGCCAATCAGTTGTGTTGTGAAAAGGTAGGGGTGGTAAAACACCAAGTCCATATTATGGCAAGAACAGCTCAAATTAGCAAAGAGAAATGACATTCCATCAATACTTTAAGACATAAAGATCAGACAATACTGAAATTTGCAGTCGCAAAACAAGTGTGGTCGCAAAAACCATCAAGCGCTATGATGAAACCCCCACAGGAAAGGGAAAGGGGATACCTAGTCAGTTGTACAACTGAATGCCTTCAACTGAAATGTGTCTTCTGCATTTAACCCAACCCCTCTGAATCAGAGAGGTGCGGGAGGCTGCCTTAATCGACATCCACGTCTTTGGCGCCTGGGGAACAGTCGTTTAACTGCCTTGCTCAGGGGCAGAATGACAGATTTTTGCCTTGTCAGCTCGGGGATTCAATCCAGCAACATTTTGGTTACTGACCCAATGCTCCAACCACTAGAAAGAAGACCCAGAGTTACCTCTGCTGCAGAGGATAAGTTCATTAGAGTTACCAGCCTCGAAATTGCAGCCCAAATAAATGATTCACAGAAGCCATGGTCGAATTGCTGAAACCACTACTAAAAGACACCAATAAGAAGAAGAGACTTGCTTGGATCCAAGAAACACGAGCAATGTACATTAGACCAGTGGAAATCTGTCCTTTGGTCTGATGAGTCCAAATTTGAGATTTTTGGTTCCAACCACTGTGTCATTGTGAGACGCATGGTAGGTGAACGGATGATCTATGCATGTGTGGTTCCCACCATGAAGGATGGAGGAGGAGGTGTGATGGTGTGGGGGTGCTTTGCTGGTGACACTGTCTATGACTTATTTAGAATCCAATGCACACTTAACCAGCCTGGCTACCACAGCATTCTGCAGCGATACGCCATCCCATCTGGTTTGAGCTTAGTGGGACTATCATTTGTTTTTCAACAGGACAATGACCCAACACACCTCCAGGCTGTGTAAGGGCTATTTGACCAAGAAGGAGAGTGATGGAGTGCTGCATCAGATGACCTGGCCTCCACAATCACCCGACCTCAACCCAATTTAGATGGTTTGGGATGAGTTGGACCGCAGAGCGAAGGAAAAGCAGCAAACAAGTGCTCAGCATATGTGGAAACTCCTTCAAGACTGTTGGAAAAGCATTCCTCTTGAAGCTGGTTGAGAGAATGCCAAGAGTGTGCAAAGCTGTCATCAAGGTAAAGGGTGGCTATTTGAAGAATCTCAAATGATTCCATATGTGTTATTTCATAGTTTTGATGTCTTCACTATTATTCTACAATGTAGAAAATAGTAAAAATAAAGAAAAACTTGAATTAGTAGGTGTGTCCAAACATTTGACTGGTACTGTAGTATGCTGATGATTCAGCCATATATGCATCAACAACCACAGCTAATGAAGTCACTGAAACCCTTAACAAAGCGTTCCAGTCTGTTTTGGAATGGGTGGCCAATAATGAACTGGTTCTGAACATCTGTAAAACTAAGATAATTGTATTTGGTACAAATCAAGTTCTAGACCTCAGCTGAATCTGGTAATTAATGTTGTGGCTGTTGAACAAGTTGAGGGGTGTCACGTTCCTGACCTGTTTTCTGTTGTTTTGTATGTGTTTAGTTGGTCAGGACGTGAGCTGGGTGGGAATTCTATGTTGTGTGTCTAGTTTGTCTGTTTCTATGTCCAGCCTAATATGGTTCTCAATCAGAGGCAGATGGTAATCGTTGTCCCTGATTGAGAATCATATATAGGAGGCTTGTTTTGTGTTGGGATTTTGTGGGTGTTTGTTACCTGTCTCTGTGTTTGTGTTCTGCACCAGATAGGTCTGTATCGGTTTTGCACATTTGTTATTTTGTATGTTGTTTGTAGTGTTTCACTTGTTCTTTTATTAAACATGTTGAACACTAGCCGCGCTGCACTTTGGTCCTCTCCTTCACCTATGGAAGAAAGCCGTTACAGAAACACCCACCAAACCCGGACCAAGCAGCGTGGCAACGGGCAGCAGCAACAGCAGCAGCGGTACCAGGAGGAATGGTCATGGGAGGAAATCATGAACGGAAAAGGACCCTGGGCAAAGGTTGGAGAGAATCGCCGCTCTCGGGAGGAGAAGGAGGCAGCCACAGCCCAGGAGCGGTGGATTGAGGAGGCAGCACGTAAGAGAGGCTGGAAGCCCGAGAGGCTCACCCAAAAATTTCTTGGGGGGGGGCTAAAGGGGAGTGTGGCGAAGCCGGGTTGGATACCTGAGCCAACTCCCCGGGCTTACCGTGGAGTGAGAGGGCGTCGTACTGGTCAGACACCGTGTTATGCGGTAAAGCGCACGGTGTCCCCAGTACGCGTGCTTAGCCCAGTGCGGGCTATTCCACCTTGCCGCACTGGTAGGGCTAGGTTGGGCATCGAGCCGGGTGCCATGAAGCCGGCCCAACATATCTGGCCTCCAGTACGTCTCCTCGGGCCGGCGTACATGGCACCAGCCTTACAGGTGGTGTCCCCGGTTCGCCTGCATAGCCCAGTGCGGGCTATTCCACCTCGCTGCACTGGCAGGGCTACGGGGACCATTCAACCTGGTAAGGTTGGAGAGGCTCGGTGCTCAAGAGCGCGTGTCCTCCTTCACGGTCCGGTATATCCGGCGCCACCTTCCCGCCCCAGCCCAGTACCACCAGTGCCTACACCACGCACCAGGCTTCCAGTGCATCTCCAGAGCCCTGTTCCTCCTCCCCGCACTCGCCCTGAGGTGCGTGCCCTCAGCCCGGTACCTCCAGTTCCGGCACCACGCATCAGGCCTATAGTGCGTCTCAGCCGGCCAGAGTCTGCCGTCTGCCCAGCGGTGCCTGAACTGCCCGTCTGCCCAACGCCGCCTGCACTGCCCGTCTGCCCAACGCCGCCTGCACTGCTCGTCTGCCCAGCGCCGTCTGAGCCATCCGTCTGCCCAGCGCCGTCTGAGTCATCCGTCTGCCCAGCGCCGTCTGAGCCATCCGTCTGCCTAGCGCCATCTGAGCCATCTGTCTGCCCAGCGCCATCTGAGTCATCCGTCTGCCACGAGCCATTAGAGCCGCCCGTCTGTCCCGAGCCATTAGAGCCGTCCGTCAGTCAGGAGCCGCTAGAGCCGTCCGTCAGTCAGGAGCTGCCAGAGACGCCAGCCAGTCAGGAGCTGCCAGAGACGCCAGCCAGTCAGGAGCTGCCAGAGACGCCAGCCAGTCAGGAGCTGCCAGAGACGCCAGCCAGTCAGGAGCTGCCAGAGACGCCAGCCAGTCAGGAGCTGCCAGAGACGCCAGCCAGTCAGGAGCTGCCAGAGACGCCAGCCGGTCAGGAGCTGCCAGAGACGCCAGCCGGTCAGGAGCTGCCAGAGACGCCAGCCGGTCAGGAGCTGCCAGAGCCGCCAGCCAGTCAGGAGCTGCCAGAGCTGCCCTACAGTCATGAGCTGCCCTACAGTCATGAGCTGCCCTACAGTCATGAGCTGCCCTACAGTCATGAGCTGCCCTACAGTCATGAGCTGCCCTCCAGTCCGGAGCAGTCATTCAGTCCGGAGCTGCCACCCAGTCCGGAGCTGCCACCCAGTCCGGAGCTGCCACTCAGTCCGGAGCTGCCACTCAGTCCGGAGCTGCCACCCAGTCCGGAGCTGCCACTCAGTCCGGAGCTGCCACTCAGTCCGGAGCTGCCACTCAGTCCGGAGCTGCCACTCAGTCCGGAGCTGCCACTCAGTCCGGAGCTGCCATTAGTCCGGAGTTACCTCTCTGTCCTGAGCTACCTCTCTGTCCTGAGCTACCTCTCTGTCCTGAGCTACCTCTCTGTCCTGAGCTACCTCCTAAATCATGTGGGGCCCTTGGGGAGGATTCTTAGGCCAAGGTCGTGGGCGAGGGTCGCCACTCAAAGGACGCTAAGGAGGGGGACAAAGACAGTGGTGGAGTGGTGTCCTCGTCCTGCGCCGGAGCCGCCACCGCGGACAGATGCCCACCCAGACCCTCCCCTTGAGTTTTAGGGGTGCGCCCGGAGTTCGCACCTTGAGGGGGGGGTTCTGTCACGTTCCTGACCTGTTTTCTGTTGTTTTGTATGTGTTTAGTTGGTCAGGACGTGAGCTGGGTGGGAATTCTATGTTGTGTGTCTAGTTTGTCTGTTTCTATGTCCAGCCTAATATGGTTCTCAATCAGAGGCAGATGGTAATCGTTGTCCCTGATTGAGAATCATATATAGGAGGCTTGTTTTGTGTTGGGATTTTGTGGGTGTTTGTTACCTGTCTCTGTGTTTGTGTTCTGCACCAGATAGGTCTGTATCGGTTTTGCACATTTGTTATTTTGTATGTTGTTTGTAGTGTTTCACTTGTTCTTTTATTAAACATGTTGAACACTAGCCGCGCTGCACTTTGGTCCTCTCCTTCACCTATGGAAGAAAGCCGTTACAAGGGGACTAAATCACTTGATATTACCTTAGATTATAAACGGTCATGGTCAAAACATATAGATTCAATGGTTGTAAAGATGGGGAGAGGTCTGTCTGTAATAAAGAGACACCACACTCCACAAAGCAAGTCCTGCAGGCTCGTTTTATCTTATCTTGATATTTGTCCAGTCATATGGTCCAGTGCTGCAAAGAAAGACCTAGTTAAGTTGCAGCTGGTCCAGCACAGAGATGCATGTCTTGTCCTTCATTGTAATCAGACTGTTAATATTAAAACTATGCATGCTAGTCTCTCTTGACTAAGAGTTGAGGAAAGACTGACTGCGTCACTTCTTGTTTTTATAAGAAACCATGTGTTGGAAATTCCAAATTGTTTGCATAGTCAACTTACACACAGCACTGATACACACACTTACCCCACAAGGGGTCCGTACCGGAAGATAACGTCAGTGACTCAACCCACTCAAGTCGAGTATAGTGAAAAAAGCCTGGCCCCTTTTGATAAACCGTGTCCCCTTTTTCTAGTGGAGATGAATGTGTTCCTTTATTAGGGGTACTGAATACTCTCCATCTATCTAGCTCTGTACAGCCATCCTCTGACTGTAGCTCACCCAGCCCTAGTTCACATGCTAATAAACTTTCTTCTATAGGACACCGGTGAACTACGCTCGGCTCCAGCTTTTTCTCAGGTCTGTACACGAGTAACCTGATTCCCAAGGCAACCGTTGCCAGACCCAGGTGAGTGCATTTGTTTGTACTATTCCTATTTAAACCCAAGTTATCATAGTCTTGAAAGTAAATATTTTATATATTTTTTAAAGGAAGTAGTTTGCATGTTTAATTCAACTTTACTGTTATGAAAATGTACTTCTGTTATGTGTGAAAGTTGACTGACCCTTTAGAAGTGGTTAACGCACAAAGACTGGACTCCACTGCTGGGGAAACCCAAGGCACAACTCTGTCTATGGAATGAAACTTTGATGTTTCGAATGAATGTTTTACTATCAGTTTGAACTGTGCATGTTTGACTGAACTTTTAGTGTTTGTACTGTGCATGTTTGACTATTTGAACGTTCAGTGTTTGTACTGTGCATGTTTGACTATTTGAACGTTCAGTGTTTGTACTGTGCATGTTTGACTATTTGAACGTTCAGTGTTTGTACTGTGCATGTTTGACTATTTGAACGTTCAGTGTTTGTACTGTGCATGTTTGACTATTTGAACGTTCAGTGTTTGTACTGTGCATGTTTGACTATTTGAACGTTCAGTGTTTGTACTGTGCATGTTTGACTATTTGAACGTTCAGTGTTTGTACTGTGCATGTTTGACTATTTGAACGTTCAGTGTTTGTACTGTGCATGTTTGACTATTTGAACGTTCAGTGTTTGTACTGTGCATGTCTGACTATTTGAACGTTCAGTGTTTGTACTGTGCATATTTGATTTATGTTTCTAAACATCACCACAGCTGCTGTTCGCCAGAATTCCACACCTGTGTCTATTCCTCGATGCACACCTGTCCTACAAAGTCGCTACCATATGGTCACTCCCCTGACATTGCCCATCATCTGACCTGCCTCTGCAGCACTGAGAGTCAGCCAGGTGTGAATTGACTCCAAGATACAGCAAATTCAAGTGTTTAAATTATTTTAGTCTGCTTTTGTGTGAAAGCTTCCAATCTGGCCGGCAGTTTGTCCCCAGACTGTAACCCCTCTGGTCCGTAGGCGGACGGTCTGCCTGGAGACCCCTGATGTGCATCACCACAACCACCAGAGGGCACTAGTCATGCACAGAAAGGAGCACTACAGGAGAGTTTGCCCAGTAGTAAAACATAAGCCCGAAACTGATATGAAAATGGCACATTTCTGCTGTACTACACCGGCTCCAATACTTGTCGGATGTGGCAGGGCTTGTAAACTTTTACAGACTACAAAGGGAAGCACAGCCGCGAGCTGCCCATTGACACGAGTCTACCAGACGAGCTAAATTACTTCTACGCTCGCTTCGAGGCAAGTAACAGGTGTTCCGGAACACTATGTAATCACGCTCTCCGTAGCCGATGTGAGTAAGACCTTTACACAGGTCAACATTCACAAGGCCGCAGTGCCAGACAGATTACGAGGACGTGTACTCCGAGCATGCACTGACCAACTGGCAAGTGTCTTCACTGACATTTTCAACCTGTCCCTGACTGAGTCTGTAATACCAACATGTTTCAAGCAGACCACCATAGTCCCTGTGCCCAAGAACACTAAAGTAACCTGTCTAAATGACTACCGACCCGTAGCACTCACATCTGTAGCCATGAAGTGCTTTGAAAGGCTGGTCATGGCTCACATCAACACCATTATCCCAGAAACCCTAGACCTACTCTAATTTCCATACCGCCCCAACAGATCCACAGATGATACAATCTCTATTGCACTCAACACTGCCCTTTCTAACCTGGGCAAAAGGAACACCTATGTGAGAATGCTATTCATTGACTACAGCTCAGCGTTCAAAACCATAGTGCCCTCAAAGCTCATCACTAAGCTAAGGACCCTGGGACTAAACACCTCCCTCTGCAACTGGATCCTGGACTTCCGGACAGGCCGCCCCCAGGTGGTAAGGGTAGGTAACAACACATCCACCACGCTGATCCTCAACACGGTGGCCCCTCAGAGGTGCGTGCTCAGTCCGTTCCTGTACGCCCTGTTCACTCATGACTGCATGACCAGGCACAACTCCAACACCATCATCAAGCTTGCCGATGACACAACAGTGGTAGGCCTGATCACCAACAACGATGAGACAGATTATAGGGGTGAGATCAGAGACCTAGCCATGTGGTGCCAGGACAACAACCTCTCCCTCAACGTGATCAAGTCAAAGGAGATGATTGTGGACTACAGGAAAAGGAGGACCGAGCACGCCCCCATTCTCATCGACGAGGCTGCAGTGGAGCAGGTTGAGAGCTTCAAGTGCCTTGGTGTCCACATCACCAACAAACTATCATGGTCCAAACACACTAAGGCAGTCGTGAAGAGGGCACGACAAAGCCTATTCCCCCTCAGGATACTGAAAAGCTTTGGCATGGGTCCTCAGATCCTAAAAAGGTTCTACAGCTGCACCATCGAGAGCATCCTGACCGGTTGCATCACTGCCTGGTATGGCAACTGCTCGGCCTTCAACCGCAAGGCACTACAGAGGGTAGTGCGTACGGCCCAGTACATGACTGGGGCCAAGCTTCCTGCCATCCAGGACCTCTATACCAGGCAGTGTCAGAGGAAGGCCCTAAAAATTGTCAATGACTCCAGCCACCCTAGTCATAGACTGTTCTCTCTGCTACCGCACGGCAAGCAGTACCGGAGAGCCAAGTCTAGGCCCAAAAGGCTTCTTAACAGCTTCTACCCCCAAGCCATAAGACTCCTGAACAGCTAATCAAAGGGCTACCCAGACCCCTCTTTTACACTGCTGCTACTCTGTTTATTATCAATGCATAGTCACTTTAACTCTACCTACATGTACATATTACCTCAATTACCTTGATTAACCGGTGCCCCCACACATTGACTCTGTACCGGTACCCCCTGTATATAGCCTCGCTATTGTTATTTTACTGCTGCTGTTTAATTATTTGTTACTTTTATTTTCTATTTAACTTTTTTTCTTAAAAACTTCTTAAAGCATTGTAGGTTAAAGGCTTGTAAGTAAGCATTTCACTGTAAGGGCTACACCTGTTGTATTCGGCGCATGTGACAAATAAAAATTGATTTGATTAATAAATGTTTCTCTGGGGCTTCGTTAGGTATCACCAGGTGTGGCAGAAGCCATTCTACAGAACCTGCACTGAGAGTACAGGTAAAAGCATCCTCGTCTGAATTATTCCTTTCCCTCCTATACCTAGCTGAGCTTCTGTCATATTGTTTATGTATCTCTCTGTCTCTCTATTTTCCAGGAAGGAGGTATGTGAGCAGCTGAAGAGACAAATAGAAGAGAAGGGGGCTGATGCTGCAGCTGGCCAGTAAGGCAGAGAAGGCAGAGTTTTTATGGGATGTGGATCGCTTGGCTCTGTCCAGTCAGAGAGAGCAAAGGATACAACACAGAAGAGAGGAGTTAGTACAGAGATGAGAATAAGAGGGTAATACACACACCCACACCCACGCACTTATTCCTAATGTGAGATTTTGTACTTATATATATATACACTCCTCTTTCGTGTGTGTGTGTGCGCAGCTGATGGAGCATAGCTAGAGGGACAGGACATTGACACGCTCTCTGGAGATCCTGATGGAGAGAGAACTGCTGTGCCACAACCACAATTAACTGGAGCGGCGTGTCTTACATAGCTAGCATTCTAGGGGGTTTCTCCAGTATCTGTTTCCTTGAATGGCTTTAATCTATCGTCTCCATGCAACGGCAGTATTTTATTAAGGTCTTCAGCAATGAGCAGCATGAGTTCAAATTACATTTATTTCAACAGCATGTCAAAATAATGGTAAGAGAGGTTATTGGAAAGCTAAAAATAGAACACTAAACTCAGAATTTTTCCTTTTTAATAATGATCATAATGCAAAGAACTGCAGTTGAAATGTAGGCCTAACACACACACACGTTATTTAACCAAAGGACATGATTATTAACAGTTAAAATGGATATTATTGAAAACAACATCTGGAAGGTTGAAAATGAAAAAAGATGGATCATTTGAATAACAATTGTGCTAGATCTAGTAGCTACTGAGGATGATGGGGGAATAATGTGGAGGGATATGATTGATCAGATATAATTTAGTTGCTTCAACTGTAAAATGTTGACACCTCTGATAAAATACACTTGTGCATTTCATTGTACAGTACCCCATATTACCTTGTGCTGATCAAACTCAATGTATCACAGACACACACACACCAAACAGATGCAGAATAAAAATCATAAAAGGTCTTTGCTAAAAACAAACAAAACATTTTTTATTTTTAGAAAGGACCTATTGCAAAACAATGAAATGGGAGACATCTTCAATAGGACTAGAGTATTTTACTCTCACATACTCAGGCAGTAGGTTTAGGGGCTGGTGAAGCAGTAGTGATTATCCTTGTATCCTGGTTGTACAGTTTAGAGGGAAACAAGCAGCTCTATAAAGTCTTCCATGCCAATCATAGGATAATACATACAGTACAGTATAGCCTTTCTCAGATCCTTTTCTCGTGCATTCATACAGCAAGAATCTGTTTGTGCAAAAACACAGATAAATACAGTCATAATATGAACAGGATTATAAATAAACAGTGTTTTAACATTGGATGGAATTCAACTGGCGCAACAGGATACATCAGTTCTTTCCTTAACAAGTCCACCATAGCAGCAGCCTTCAGTGCAAAGCCCCAATGACAATCCCATCTCACCCACCATCTCCCATCACCACGGGAACACCCTCTGTTCCTCAGTAAAAGGTGAAATTATGAACAGGAGATGCTGATGAGGTAAGGGGTGCCTAAGAAGTTTGATTTGTGATGAATGGAAATGGACAAACATTGACATTTTAGTCAATTAGCAAACACTCCTATCCAGAGCAATTTACAGGAGCAATTAGGGTTAAGAGCCTTGCTCGGGGGCACATTGACAGATTTTTCACCTAGTCGGCTTGAGAATTCGAACCTGCGACCTGGTTTTGAACCATATATAATTTTGGAGCAAAATTTTGCCCAGTGGAAGATACAAATGCATAATAACTTGGTAACAATCAGTAGTGGTCTTATCCTACCCCCACTCCTTCCCTTTCCTACCCCAGAGTTGAGGCAAGAGGGTTGGGTTTTGTCTCCCATATCAGTGCAGACAGACACTCCAGTCTCCTTAGTGTTTCTCAGTGTTTTTGGATCAAGTAGTACCTGGTCTTCTTCTATATTCACTCCCGCCATTGAGCTCTCTGATTTGACCTTCCTCTGAGCTCCATGTTCTCTTATTCACCTCCCTCTAACATTTGGAAAGTTCATATTCCAGAAGACCCACAATAATCCCAAGCCTTTTCAAGGCTTCCTTTAGGACCCCTCTTCTCTCACCCTAACCCCTACCACCCCAAAGTAGTATAGTACATCCCTGAATGGCTAGCATTCCTGTAGCCGTCCCACCCCCAGTCTTTGTCGCCCGCATCGGCTTGCATTCAATGAGTTCCTTCCTCTTTCCCGTATCCCTGGCTCCTGACAGGCTAGCGTCCCTTCAGGAAGCCGTCCAGCATGCGATCACCCTTCTCTGATAGCCAGTATCCGGCCATGGCGGCCACGCCCCCGATGAAAATGGCGGTGAAGACCATGTCACCCTTGGCGGCAAGCGTTGCTAGGGCACAGATGACTACGCCAAAGAACATCTGCTGCAGGACAAGTACCTCGTCATCAGTCATGTCATCAAACAGGCCCTTCTCTGGACCACCTGATGGGGAGAGAGAGAGAGAGAGAAAGAGAGAGAGAGGTGCTGTGTATATAGGAGTGTGCCAAGTAGAGAGAACTATCAAGGGTGCTCGCGCGTCCTACTGTAAGGCTGGTTCTCCACACAGATGCTGTCCCTTCGGATGAAGCCGTCAGCACATTCACAGCGGAAGGAGCCCTCTTCATTGAAACAAGCCTCATTCAGCCCTGGACACGCTATCGCCCTCTCACTACACTCATTCACATCTAGGAGGGAGAGAGAGAACATGGACAGAGTGACACCCATACCAAGACAGAGACAGATGTTCACTACAAGTAAGTAGTCAGACTACTTTAACAAAAGGTTCATCTGATTGGCCAAACCATCTATAGACAGTAAAAGAGAACCACACAGACAAATGTAAACACAGCCGCGTTCCCTCACCAAGACATTTGGCTCCTCTGAGCTTGTATCCCCTAGCACATTTCTTACAGCGGGCAGGACCACTGCCCATACAGCCCACACATGCCTGGTCACAGCCTGGCACAGAGGAAAGAGAACAGAGGTCTGGGTCAGAACACAGGTTTACCAACAACACAAACCATCATTACTCTGTTACTAGCAGATAGTAGAGGGAGAGCCTACAGTACCTCTGCACTCGTACGATCCATCTGTGTTGTGGCAATATGTGTTGGAAAGACATCGAGCCAGCTCTGTGCCGCACTCATCAGTGTCTAGAAACAACATGCACAACAGGAGTTAAACACTGTAGTAGGGATTTTCAAGGTGAAAAAAAAGAAGAGCAGTCACAGATGAAGTCAATCAAAATCAATCTGGTTTAATACAAGTTGCAACAGGGAGACACCTCCAGCACAGAAAGAGACCATGTCTAACTTGTCTTCTCTAAGCAGACCCTTATATTCTAATCTATTCTCACAGCACCAATGTTCTGAAAACACCCACTAACAGGCTTGAATCAGTGTCACAGAATCACAGAATCCAACAACAATCAGTGTCCTCGGTCCTTTTACCTCCAGATATGAGAACAATCCATAACATTTAGTACCAAGTCTAGTGACCATCAACCTGCACACCAAGTCTAGTGACCATCAACCTGCACACCAAGTCTAGTGACCATCAACCTGCACACCAAGTCTAGTGACCATCAACCTGCACACCAAGTCTAGTGACCATCAACCTGCACACCAAGTCTAGTGACCATCAACCTGCACACCAAGTCTAGTGACCATCAACCTGCACACCAAGTCTAGTGACCATCAACCTGCACACCAAGTCTAGTGACCATCAACCTGCACACCAAGTCTAGTGACCATCAACCTGCACACCAAGTCTAGTGACCATCAACCTGCACACCAAGTCTAGTGACCATCAACCTGCACACCAAGTCTAGTGACCATCAACCTGCACACCAAGTCTAGTGACCATCAACCTGCACACCAAGTCTAGTGACCATCAACCTGCACACCAAGTCTAGTGACCATCAACCTGCACACCAAGTCTAGTGACCATCAACCTGCACACCAAGTCTAGTGACCATCAACCTGCACACCAAGTCTAGTGACCATCAACCTGCACACCAAGTCTAGTGACCATCAACCTGCACACCAAGTCTAGTGACCATCAACCTGCACACCAAGTCTAGTGACCATCAACCTGCACACCAAGTCTAGTGACCATCAACCTGCACACCAAGTCTAGTGACCATCAACCTGCACACCAAGTCTAGTGACCATCAACCTGCACACCAAGTCTAGTGACCATCAACCTGCACACCAAGTCTAGTGACCATCAACCTGCACACCAAGTCTAGTGACCATCAACCTGCACACCAAGTCTAGTGACCATCAACCTGCACACCAAGTCTAGTGACCATCAACCTGCACACCAAGTCTAGTGACCATCAACCTGCACACCAAGTCTAGTGACCATCAACCTGCACACCAAGTCTAGTGACCATCAACCTGCACACCAAGTCTAGTGACCATCAACCTGCACACCAAGTCTAGTGACCATCAACCTGCACACCAAGTCTAGTGACCATCAACCTGCACACCAAGTCTAGTGACCATCAACCTGCACACCAAGTCTAGTGACCATCAACCTGCACACCAAGTCTAGTGACCATCAACCTGCACACCAAGTCTAGTGACCATCAACCTGCACACCAAGTCTAGTGACCATCAACCTGCACACCAAGTCTAGTGACCATCAACCTGCACACCAAGTCTAGTGACCATCAACCTGCACACCAAGTCTAGTGACCATCAACCTGCACACCAAGTCTAGTGACCATCAACCTGCACACCAAGTCTAGTGACCATCAACCTGCACACCAAGTCTAGTGACCATCAACCTGCACACCAAGTCTAGTGACCATCAACCTGCACACCAAGTCTAGTGACCATCAACCTGCACACCAAGTCTAGTGACCATCAACCTGCACACCAAGTCTAGTGACCATCAACCTGCACACCAAGTCTAGTGACCATCAACCTGCACACCAAGTCTAGTGACCATCAACCTGCACACCAAGTCTAGTGACCATCAACCTGCACACCAAGTCTAGTGACCATCAACCTGCACACCAAGTCTAGTGACCATCAACCTGCACACCAAGTCTAGTGACCATCAACCTGCACACCAAGTCTAGTGACCATCAACCTGCACACCAAGTCTAGTGACCATCAACCTGCACACCAAGTCTAGTGACCATCAACCTGCACACCAAGTCTAGTGACCATCAACCTGCACACCAAGTCTAGTGACCATCAACCTGTACACCAAGTCTAGTGACCATCAACCTGCACACCAAGTCTAGTGACCATCAACCTGTACACCAAGTCTAGTGACCATCAACCTGTACACCAAGTCTAGTGACCATCAACCTGCACACCAAGTCTAGTGACCATCAACCTGCACACCAAGTCTAGTGACCATCAACCTGCACACCAAGTCTAGTGACCATCAACCTGCACACCAAGTCTAGTGACCATCAACCTGCACACCAAGTCTAGTGACCATCAACCTGCACACCAAGTCTAGAGACCATCAACCTGCACACCAAGTCTAGTGACCATCAACCTGTACACCAAGTCTAGTGACCATCAACCTGTACACCAAGTCTAGTGACCATCAACCTGCACACCAAGTCTAGTGACCATCAACCTGTACACCAAGTCTAGTGACCATCAACCTGTACACCAAGTCTAGTGACCATCAACCTGTACACCAAGTCTAGTGACCATCAACCTGTACACCAAGTCTAGTGACCATCAACCTGCACACCAAGTCTAGTGACCATCAACCTGTACACCAAGTCTAGTGACCATCAACCTGTACACCAAGTCTAGTGACCATCAACCTGCACACCAAGTCTAGTGATCATCAACCTGCACACCAAGTCTAGTGACCATCAACCTGCACACCAAGTCTAGTGACCATCAACCTGCACACCAAGTCTAGTGACCATCAACCTGTACACCAAGTCTAGTGACCATCAACCTGTACACAAATGAGTGTCACAAAGCATTGTGTTAATAATTACTTGTAACTGAAATTGAATTTCTCCATTACAAACACAGATACAAAGTAAGAAAACTAACAGAAGACACATGCTCTCTCGAATACACACACAAAAGCCAAATACTCACCAACACACTTGTTGTCATGGAGGATCCACCCAGGTTTGCAGTCCACACATTTGTAGTCCTCTGGCCCTGAGCATTTTTTACAGGAGTGGTAGCATGCTACAGACATCACACACAGAGGAGAAATGATTGGTCTGTGAGACTTCTACATGAGATTGGTTGAGAATAAGCCAGGCTGTCTGATTCATGATCAGACAGGCAAAACTGTTTCTGACTGGGTACCTGCACAGGCTGGTGTGCTGTGATTGGAGCTCTTCTCTCTGTAGTAGCCATCTGCACAGCTCTGACACAGCTGACCAAAGTACCCCGGATCACACACACACTCTCCATCTCCCAGACGGGTACCCTCTCCCTCACAGCGACCCAGACCACCACACACACCTCCAGGACCGGACAGACACTCTGCAGCACAACAACACACAGGGTTAATAATGTGACAACAGAGAGAGAACTATTGTGGGTGTGTGTGTGTGTGTTCAATACCTTTGCAGTCTGGGCCAAAGCGTCCTGGGGGACAGCAGAGTCGGAGCTCCTCTATACACAGCCACTCAAATAGATCTGGAGCCTCCTGCCGCCTACACACACAGAGACAATCACAAGGTCAGTGATGAGAGGGGAAGGACACACACACATAACAATATAATACACAGGTGTGTAAACAGTAAGACAAAACTGATTATACATATACCACATTTACATGATCAGACACACATACCGGTGGAACCACCATGTCTCCACTTGGTCCTCTAACTGCTCCAGCAGTTTGTTACAGTCAAAGTCAGATTTCTCACATGCTGCCTCCACTATCTCCAGCAGCCTGGTCTCACTGAGAACCAGGAACCAGGAGGAGAGGAGACGTGAGTAATGTGGAACACTTCACTAGAGAACAGAGCACAGAGAAAACAAATACACCCTCCTATTCTCCATTATGCACTCTAGGAGGATCTCCGACACACGCTCGCTCACTCTCACACTCAGACACACACAGTGTGGCCTAGTTTTGAGAGGCTGTCATATTGTGTAAGGACATATGGGGTGTAGAGCCCTAGTCTTGTCAGTACTGTACTGGTTCAGCATTGCCTTGGCTCAGTCATGAGGAGTCCAATTCAGGTCAGAGGCATCAGGTAACAAGCCTTCATAGCAACACAATAAAGGTGCATTGGCCACTCAACAACATGCTAAGGCTTGTCAGGGATTAGCAGGCCTCGTGGGCTTTCCTCTATGTAAACGCAGATGTTAGACTGCAGGTCTTAAAGACTGCAGGTCCTATGACTGGATATTTGTGGAGATTCTAGTGACAGGCCTAGTGGGGCCATAAGTACCTGCGAGCATATTTAGCCAGCTTCTCCTCCTCCCAAGCAGTGTTCCCACCTCCAAAGTTTTTATTGGATGTTTTCTCCAGGCCCTGAAAAAATGTGTTTTAATAAAAGACCACCAGGTGAAGACAGAAACAGAACAGAAAGGAGAGTAAAATGGCAGCTACTGACCGAAACATAAGCAATAAGCAAAAGAGATACCAATATGACCGACAAACTAATCAACAGACTGAGGTAATGAGAGAGACAGAGATAGAGACTCCTACCTTGATGAAGCTGTCAGTTAGTTTGCGGCAGGTCTGACATGGTGCAGTCTGTACTCGTACCACAGACAGCACAGAGAAGAGTACCAGGGCAGGGAGCAGGGGCCACGACCACCACATGGCTTGGACTACCTACCACTCAGCCACTGAGAACAGAGACAGGGGATTCAGACAGAGCAGGATCATAGACCGCTGTGGCTATTATTGATGATGAAAATTATCTCGGGAGATAGTACAGTCGGCATTTGATTGTGAGATATTCTAGGTCGGGTGAACAGATGGACTTGAGTTCCTGTATGTTATCACAGTTACACCATAAGTAGTTAATCATAAAACATATACCTCCACCCTTCTGCTTCCTGGAGAGATGTTTGTTCCTGTCGGTGGGATGTACTGAGAACCCAACTGGCTTTACAGAGTCAGACAGTGTATCTCGAGAGAGCCATGTTTCCGTGAAGCAGAGTATGTTACAATCCCTGGTGTCTCTCTGAAAAGCTACTCTCGTCTTGAGCTCATCAATTTTATTATCCAGAGATTGGACATTAGCGAGTAAAATACTTGTGAGCAGTGGGTGGCGTGCACGCTTCCTAAGTTGGACCAGAAAACCACCTCAAGTACCTCTTCTCCACCAGCGTTGTTTTGGGTCAGCCTGAAGTCGTAATCCTGGTCGTAACGCTGGAAGTTCTGGTGAGTTACCGCCGCTCTAATATCCAACAGTTCTTCCTGGCTGTATGTAATGAGACAAAACAATTCCTGAGCTAATAACGGTAAAAAAAATGTACATGAACCAAAAAAATACTGCAGAGTTGCATAAGAGCTAGTCGCGATGCTGCCATCTTCGTCGGCACCATCATACTGTACGGCAGCATTCACACAAAACTGAAAGCGAACCACCACATTTAACCAGGGCAAGAAGACTGGGAATATAGAAGAATACAAACAGTGTAGTTATTCCCTCTGCAAAGCAATCAAGCAGGGTAAACGCCAGTATAGGGACAAAGTTGAGGCCCAGTTCAACGGCTCAGACACGAGACATATGTGGCAGGGTCTACAGACAATCACGGATTATAAAAGGAAAACCAGCCACGTCACAGACACAGACATCCTGCTTCCGGACAGACTGAATACCTTCTTCACTTGCTTTGAGGATAATACAGTGCCTCCGACGCGGCCCGCTATCAAGGACTGTGGGCTCTCCTTCTCCCTGGCCGACGTGAGTAGGACATTTAAGCGGGTTAACCCTCGCAAGGCTGCCGGCCCAGAAGGCATCCCTAGCCACGTCCTCACAGCATGCGCAGACCAGGTGGCTGGTTTGTTCACAGATATATTCAATCTCTCCCTATCCCAGTCTGTTGTCCCCACATGCTTCAAGATGGCCACCATTGCTTTCTTAGGGACAGGGACAAAGGTAAATGAACTAAATGACTATCGCCCCATAGCACTCACCTCTGTCATCATGAAGTGCTTTGAGAGACTAGTCAAGGATCATATCACCTCCACCTTACCTGCCACCCTAGACCCTCTTCAATTTGCTTACCGCCCCAATAGATCCACAAAAAAAGATCTGAACCCCGCCCTGTGTAACTGGGTCCTGGACTTCCTGACGAGTTGCCCCCAGGTAGTGAAGGTAGGAAACAACTAGAGATCGACCGATTAATTAGGACACGGATTTGGCTGATTTTTATTTAAGATATTTTTTTTTACACCTTTATTTAATCTTTATTGAACTAGGCAAGTCAGTTAAGAACACATTCTTATTTTCAATGACGGCCTAGGAACGGTGGGTTAACTGCCTTGTTCAAGGGCAGAACGACAGATTTTTACCTTGTCAGCTCGGGGATTCAATCTTGCAACCTTACAGTTAACTAGTCCAACGCTCTAACCACCTGATTACATTGCACTCCACAAGGAGCCTGCCTGTTACGCGAATGCAGTAAGCCAAGGTAAGTTGCTAGCTAGCATTAAACTTATCTTATAAAAAAACAATCAATCAATCATAATCACTAGTTAACTACACATGGTTGATGATATTACTAGTTTGCATATAATCGATGCGGTGCGTATTCGTGATAAAGGACTGTCGTTGCTCCAATGTGTACCTAACCATAAACATCAATGCCTTTCTTAAAATCAATACACAGAAGTATATATTTTTAAACCTGCATATTTAGCTAAAATAAATCCAGGTTAGCAGGCAATATTAATCTTGCGTTCATTGCACGCAGAGTCAGTGTATATGCAACAGTTTGGGCCGCCTAATTTGCCAGAATTTTACGTAATTATGACATAACATTGAAGGTTGTACAATGTAACAGCAATATTTAGACTTAGGGATGCCATCCGTTAGATTAAATACGGAACGGTTACGTATTTCACTGAAAGAATAAACGTTTTGTTTTCGAGATGATAGTTTCCGGATTCGACCATATTAATGACCTAAGGCTCGTATTTCTGTGTGTTATTATGTTATAATTAAGTCTATGATTTGATAGAGCAGTCTGACTGAGCGATGGTAGGCACCAGCAGGCTCGTAAGCATTCATTCAAACAGCACTTTCGTGCGTTTTGCCAGCAGCTCATCGCTGTGCTTCAAGCATTGCGCTGTTTATGACTTCAAGCCTATCAACTCCCGAGATTAGGCTGTGTAACCGATGTGAAATGGCTAGCTAGTTAGCGGGGTGCGCGCTAATAGCGTTTCAAACGTCACTCGCTCTGAGACTTGGAGTGGTTGTTCCCCTTGCTCTGCATGGGTAACGCTGCTTCGAGGGTGGCTGTTGTCGATGTGTTCCTGGGTCGAGCCCAAGTAGGAGCGAGGAGAGGGATGGAAGCTATACTGTTACACTGGCAATACTAAAGTGCCTATAAGAACATCCAATGGTTAATGAAATACAAATGGTATAGAGAGAAATAGTCCTATAATTCCTATAATAACTACAACCTAAAACTTCTTACCTGGGAATATTGAAGACTCATGTTAAAAGGAACCACCAGCTTTCATATGTTCTCATGTTCTGAGCAAGGAACTTAAACATTAGCTTTCTTACATGGCACATATTGCACTTTTACTTTCTTCTCCAACACTTTGTTTTTGCATTATTTAAACCAAATTTAACATGTTTCATTATTTATTTGAGGCTACATTTATTTTATTGATGTATTATATTAAGTTAAAATAAGTGTTCATTCAGTATTGTTGTAATTGTCATTATTACAAATAAATATTTTTTTATTTTTTATAAATCGGCCGATTAAATCGGTATCGGCTTTTTTTGGTCCTCCAATAATCGGTATCGGCGTTGAAAAATCATAATCGGTCGACCTCTAGAAACAACATCTCCTCTTCGCTGATCCTCAACACTGGGGTCCCACAAGGGTGCGTGCTCAGCCCCATCCTGTACTCCCTGTTCACCCATGACTGCGTGACCAACAACGCCTCCAACTCAATCATCAAGTTTGCAGATGACAACAGTAGTAGGCTTGATTACCAATTACCAACAACGATGAGACGGCCTACAGGGAGGAGGTGGGGGCTCTGGGAGTGTGGTGCCAGGAAAATAACCTCTCACTCAACGTCAACAAAACTAAGGAGATGATCTTGGACTTCAGGAAACATCAGAAGGAGCACCCCCCTATCCACATCGACGGGACCACAGTGGAGAAGGTGGAAAGCTTCAAGTTCCTCAGCGTACACATCACACATCACAAACTGAAATGGTCCACCCACACAGATAGTGTGGTGAAGGCGGCACAACAGCGCCTCTTCAACCTCAGGAGGCTAAAGACATTTGGCTTAACATCTAAAACCCTCACAACCTTTTACAGATGCACAATTGAGAACATCCTGTCGGGCTGTTTCACCACCTGGTACAGCAACTGCACCGCCCACAACCGCAAAGCTCTCCAGAGGGGGGTGCAGTCCGCCCAACACATTACCAGGGGCAAACTTCCCGCCCTCCTGGACACCTACAGCACCCGATGCCATAGGAAGGCCAAAAAGATCATCAACCACCCGAGCCACTGCCTGTTCACCCCGCTATCATCAAGAAGGCTAGGTCAGTACAGGTGCATCAAAGCTGGGACCGAGAGATAGAAGCTGAAAAACAGCTTCTATCTCAAAGCCATCAGACTGCTCAACAGCCGTCCCTAGCACATCAGAGGCAGCTGCCTGTAGACATAGATTAGGAATCACTGGCCACTTTAAGGAAATGAATCACTAGTCACTTTAATAATGTTCCGTATCTAGCATGACTCATGTACAGTTGAAGTCGGAAATTTACATACACTTAGGTTGGAGTCATTAAAACTAGTTTTTCCAACCACTCCACAAATTTCTTGTTAACAAACTATAGTTTTGGCAAGTCGGTTAGGACATCTACCTTGTGCATGAAAAGTAATTTTTCCAACAATTGTTTACAGACAGATTATTTCACTGTATCACAATTCCAATGGGTCAGAGGTTTACATACATTAAGTTGACTGTGCCTTTAAACAGCTTGGAAAATTCCAGAAAATTATGTCAAGGCTTTATTTATTTTTTTATTTTACCTTTATTTAACTAGGCAAGTCAGTTAAGTACAAATTCTTATTTTCAATGATGGCCTAGGAACAGTGGGTTAACTGCCTTGTTCAGGGGCAGAAGGACATATTTTTACCTTGTCAGCTCGGGGATTCGATCTTGCAACCTTTCGGTTACTAGTCCAACGCTACCACTAGGCTACCTGCCGCCCCAGTGGAAGCTTCTTTTAGAAGCTTCTGATAGGCTAATTGACATCATTTGAGTCAATTGGAGGTGTATCTGTGGATGTATTTCAAGGCCTACCTTCAAACTCAGTGCCTCTTTGCTTGACATCATGGGAAAATCAAAAGAAATCAGCCAAGATATCAGAAAAACAAAGTCTGGTTCATCCTTGGGATTAATTTCCAAACGCCTGAAGGTACCACGTTCATCTGTACAAACAATAGTACACAAGAATAAACACCATGGGACCACGCAGCCGTCATACCGCTCAGGAAGGAGACGCGTTCTGTCTCCTAGTGATTAACGAACTTTGGTGCGAAAAGTGCAAATCAATCCCAGAACAACAGCAAAGGACCTTGTGAAGATGCTGGAGGAAACAGGTACAAAAGTATCTATATCCACAGTAAAACGAGTCATATAGCGACATAACCTGAAAGGCCGCTTAGCAAGGAAGAAGCCACTGCTCCAAAACCGGCATAAAAAAAGCCAGACTACGGTTTGCAACTGCACATGGGGACAAAGATCGTACTTTTTGGAGAAATGTTCTCTGGTCTGATGAAACAAAAATAGAACTGTTTGGCTTTGCTGCAGGAGGGACTGGTGCACATCACAAAATAGATGGCATCATGAGGAGTAAAATGATGTGGATATATTGAAGCAACATCTCAAGACATCAGTCAGGAAGTTAAAGCTTGGTCGCAAATGGCTCTTCCAAATGGACAATGACCCCAAGCATACTTCCAAAGTTGTGGCAAAATGGCAAAAAAGTCAAGTTATTGGAGTGGCCATCACAAAGCCCTGACCTCAATCACATAGAAAATGTGTGGGCAGAACTAAAAAAGCGTGTGTGTACTATTGTTTGTACAGATGAACGTGGTACCTTCAGGCGTTTGAAAATTGCTCCCAAGGATGAACCAGCTCTGTCAGGAGGAGTGGGCCAAAATTCACCTAACTTATTGTGGCAAGCTTGTGGAAGGCTACTCGAAACGTTTGACCCAAGTTAAACAATTTAAAGGCAATGCTACCAAATACTAATTGAGTGTAAGTAAACTTCTGACCCACTGGGAATGTGATGAAAGAAATAAAAGCTGAAATAAATAATTCTCTCTACTATTATTCTGACATTTCACATTTTCACATTCTTAAAATAAAGTGGTGATCCTATTTGGCTAAAGTGTATGTAAACTTCCGACTTCAACTGTATAAACTGCACTTCACACTATTCTACGGTATCTTAGTCACTTTTAAATTGTGTTTACATATTGCATCACCCATTTCATATTGTATACTACACCACTGACTGTTAAACAGCCATTTACAGCACATCAGAGACTGCTGCCTATAGACATAGATTAGGAATCACTGTCCACTTTAAGGAAATGAAACACTAGCCACTTTATTGTCTCTGTGACTTGCATTACTCATCTCATATGTATAAACTGTACTCTATACTATTCTATGGTATCTTAATCACTTTAATTGTTTGTAAATATTGCATCACCGATCTCATATGTACATACTGTACTCTATACTATGCCACTGTATCTTAGTCCAATGCCGCTATGACATATATGTATATATATTCTTAATCCATTCCTTACTTAGATTTACTTGTTAGATATTACTGCACTGTCGGAGCTAGAAGCACAAGCATTTCACTACACCCACAATAACATCTGCTAAAAACGTGTATGTGACCAATACATTTGATTTGATTATCATGATGAGCAGCAGGATTAAATGTGTGTGAAAAGATAACAGGAGTTATATCAATGTTTCAGTAAACAACGCAGAGCCACTGAATTCCTGTATCTCTCACAATGTCAATGTTCATTGACAAATCCAAACCTAGTTGGATCCTGTTATGGGTAAGCCTAGTGATGATTATGCTCCATTGCCTCTGCTGCCTGGCAAAAAAACATAGCTAGTTCAATTCTTAGAAAGCTAGGTATGGAGCTCACTACATTGTTGCCTTGACTGAACTATTTAGGCTGTGGTCCGATGAGGATCATCATCATTCTGAATAGCATCTTCATAATCAGTTAGACTGGCTAGTGTGGTCAGCTAACGTTAGCTAGTTAGTGTAAGGTCCCATTGGCAAATCAGGTCAGTACAAGTAATGACATGATTATCCATCTTAAACGTCATCAAAACCATTGATGACTATTTCTATTTCTACTATTTCTAAACTCGAACTATTTCTTCTTGTCTATTGCTACATTGCATGGCAGTAAATTGATTGTGATAACTAGTTAGCTACCCAGCTAACGCACTGCTATGGCACACTAGCAATCTATCTGGATGGATAGCTAATGTTAGCTAAATTAGCGTTACCTAGCTAACGCTAGCTGGCTTCCAATAAATTATGCTGCGCTGCATCCTACCTTCAGCTTGCTATAAACTCTCAGCAGCTTGTAGACAACCGACTGGAGCGTCCTCAGCACCTTAATACAATTTCACGGTCTTTCACCGGTTTAGTTCTTCATCCGTGCCATTCATTGACCGGTGCTGAAGCAGTGGTTCTTGTTGATTCTTCTTCCCAGACTCTGTTTAGCTGAGGCGCAGCTGGCAGGATACTGCCCAATCCCACTGGGACTTCAGTCTTCAACCAATCATTACCCGCGAGTACAAAGAAGGGTGTGTCTTGTTTTAAAGAAGTTGAATGGGTCATTGCCCTGATAGACTTTGTCAGACAGGCAAATCATTTAAGATTAGAATAACTGCAAAATTCAACACTAACAAAAAAAATATATATCGAAATAGTCACCAAACGCACAGTACAAAAAATTACACAGAAAATAGAAGCAAACCACTTTATACCTATTGCTGATGATGGATAACCCAGTCACGACATAGAACTGCACCATAACAGAACGCACAAATGCATAAAATGTTATACAATTAACCAACAAACCACTTAGTAAAACAAATTACTTTACAAATTAACCGTATAATATTTTGAAACGAAGATAATGGTTGAGTACAACAATGTCACCCATTTACAGTTCAGGGATGAACACAAAAACGAATCACATTTTAATTGGTCGCATACAGTACACATATTTTGCAGATGTTATCACAAGTGCAGCAAAATGCTTATGTTTCAACCTTCAACAGTGCAGTATACCTAACAACACAAAACAATACACCCCCCCCCCCCCCCCCCCCCCCAAATGAAGGATTTCAAAAATAATGTAAATGTATATACAGTACAAGTCAAAAGTTTGGACACACCTACTCATTCAAGGGTTTTTCTTTATATTTACTATTTTCTACATTGTAGAATAATAGTGAAGACATCAAAACTATGAAATAACACATATGGAATCATGTAGCAACCAAAAAAGTTTAAAACAAATCCAAATACATTTTAGATTCTTCAAAGTAGCCACCTTTGCCTTGATGACAGCTTTGCACACTCTTGGCAGTCTCTCAACCAGTTCCATGAGGAATGCTTTTCCAACAGTCTTGAAGGACTTCTCACATATGCTGAGCTGCTTTTCCTTCACTCTGCGGTCCAACTCATCCCAAACCATCTCAATTGGGTTAAGGTCGGGTGATTGTGGAGGCCAGGTCATCTGATGCAGCACTCCATCACTCTCCTTCTTGGTCAAATAGCCATTACACATTCTGGAGGTGTGTTCTGGGTCATTGTCCTGTTGAAAACAAATGATAGTCCCACTAAGCCCAAACCAGATGGGATGGCGTATCGCTGCAGAATGCTGTGGTAGCCATGCTGGTTAAGTGTACCTTGAATTCGAAATAAATCATAGACAGTGTCACTAGCAAAGCAATCCCACACCATCACACCTCCTCCTCCATGCTTCACGGTGGGATCCACACATGCGGAGATCATCCGTTCACCTACTCTGCATCTCACAAAGACACGGCGGTTGGAACCAAACATCTCAAATTTGGATTCATCAGACCAAAGGACAGATTTCCACTGGTCTAATGTCCATTGCTTGTGTTTCTTGGTCCAAGCATGTCTCTTCCTATTATTGGTGTCCTTTAGTAGTGGTGTCTTTGCAGTAATTCAAACATGAAGGCCTGATTCACGCAGTCTCTTTTGAACAGTTGATGTTGAGATGTGTCTGTTACTTGAACTCTGTGAAGCATATATTTGGACTGCAATCTGAGGTGCAGTTAATTCCCCATTTCTGAGGCTGGAAACTCTAATGAATTTATCCTCTGCAGCAAAGGTAACTCTGGGTCTTCCTTTCCTGTGGAGAAACAGTTTCATCATAGAGCTTGATAGTTTTTGTGACTGCGCTTGAAAGAAACAAAGTTCTTGAAATCCGGATTGACTAACCTTCATGTGTTGTAGAAATGATGGACTGTCCTTTCTCTTTGCTTATTTGAACTGTTCTTGCCATAATATGGACTTGGTCTTTTATCAAATAGGGCTATCTTCTGTATACCACCCCTACCTTGTCACAACACAACTGATTGGCTCAAACGCATTACGAGGGAAATAAATTCCACAAATGAACTTTTAAGAAGACACACCTGTTAACTGAAATGCATTCCAGGTGACTACCTCATGAAGCTGTTTGAGAGAATGCCAAGAGTGTGCAAAGCTGTCCTCAAGGCAAAGGGTGGCTATTTTGAAGAATCTAAAATCTGAAATAAACATATATATACTTTTATAGTTACTACATGATTCCATATGTTTTATTTCATAGTTTTGATGTCTTCAATATTATTCTACAATATAGAAATAGTAAAAAATTAAGAAAAACCCTTGAATGAGTAAGTGTGTGCAACATTTTGACTTGTACTGTGTATATACAGTATATATATATATATATATATATATATATATATATATATATATATATATATATATATATATATATATGAGTATGAGAGTATGAACAGTATAGACAGTATATGAATAGGAAAGGTGTGTACAGCAGTAGTTATATAGGGTGAGCCTTGATTAGAATACAGTATATATGATATGGGTAAAACAGGAAGTAAACATTATAAAAGTGACCAGTGTTCAATGACTATGTACAGTGCCTTCGGAAAGTATTCAGACCCCTTGACTTTTTCTACATTTGGTTAGGTTATTATTCTAAAATTGATGAAATAGTTTTTTCCCTCATCAATCTACACACATTATTCTACACACAATACCCCATAATGACAAAGCAAAAATCGTTTTTTAGACATTCTTGGGTATGAAGCTACAAGCTTGTATTTGGGGAGGTTCTCCCATTCTTCTCTGCAGATCCTCTCAAGCTCTGGTTGGACGGGGAGCGTCGCTGCACAGCTATTTTCAGGTCTCTCCAGAGATGTTCGATCGGGTTCAAGTCCGGGCTCTGGCTGGGCCACTCAAGGACATTCAGAGACTTGTCCCGAAGCCACTCCCGCGTTGTCTTGGCTTTGTGCTTAAGGTCGTTGTCCTGTTGGAAGGTGAACCTTTGCCCCAGTCTGAGGTCCTGAGCGCTCTGCAGCAGGTTTTCATCAAGGATCTTTCTGTACTTTGCTCCATTCATCTTTCTCTCGATCCTGACTAGTCTCCCAGTCCCTGCCACTGAAAAATATCCCCACAGCATGATGCTGCCACCACCATAGCAATGGTGCCAGCTTTCCTCCAGATGTGATGCCTGGAATTCAGGCCAAATAGTTTCATCTTGGTTCCATCAGACCAGTGAATCTTGTTTCTCATGGTCTGAGAGTCTTTAGGTGCCTTTTGGCAAACTCCAAGTGGGCTGTCATGTGCCTTTTCCTGAGGAATGTCTTCCATCTGGCCACTCTACCATAAAGGCCTGATTGGTGGAGTGCTGCAGAGATGGTTGTCCTTCTGGATGGTTCTCCCATCTCCACAGAGGAACTCTAGAGCTATGTCAGAGTGACCATTGGGTTCTTGGTCACCTTCCTGACCAAGGCCCTTCTCCCCCGGTTAATACGTTTGGCTGGGCGGCCAGCTCTAGAGATTCTTGGTGGTTCCAAAGTTCTTCCATTTAAGAATGAGGCCACTGTGTTCTTGGGGACCTTCAATGCTGCAGAATTTTTTTGGTACACTTCCCCAGATCTGTGCCACGACAGAATGCTCTCTTGGGTCTCTACGGACAATTCCTTCGACCTCATGGCTTGGTTTTTGCTTTGACATGCATTGCCAACTGTGTAACCTTATATAGACAGGTGTGTCATTTCCAAATAATTTCGAATCAATTGAATTTACCATAGGTGGACTCCAATCAAGTTGTAGAAACATCTCAAGGATGATCAATGGAAACAGGATGCACCTGAGCTCAATTTCGAGTTTCATAGCAAATGGTCTGAATACTTTTGTATGTTTTTTACTTGTATTTATTTTATTTGCAAACATTTCTAAAAGCCTGTTTTTAGCTTCGTCATTATAAGGTATTGTTTGTAGATTGTTGAGGAATTGTTTTTATGTAATTCATTTTAGATTTAAGTTGTAACGTTACAAAAGGTGGAAAAATTCAAGGGGTCTGAATACTTTCTGAAGACAGAACTTTGGAACCATAAATGGAAGAACTTTGGAACCATCAAGAACCTCTCTAGAGCTGACCAGCCAAACTGAGCAATCTCTAAACTGGAGTTGACAGTAGTTTTTCAGGACCACAAAAGTTAATTATTTATAATATTAACAATTCATGCTCTACTTTGGACAGTAGCTCCAAAAGTACATGAGACACAGTTTCAAACCACCATCCCCTGAAGCCCTAATGTCCAGTATCGGATTATAGTATGTCAGTGCCACAGTTAGCATCCTGCGGAACAGGCCCCTGGTTCCTCCCCAGCCTCTCCTGCCCTCTTAGACCCAGTCCATCCCGCTGGTCTTGGGCAGGTGTCAGGGCTGGACGGTGGGGTGGTGAGACACGGCTGCAGCGGCACAGACTCCCAGGGGTCCTCAACCCCTGCACCAACACAGTCCTGGGGCAGCCCGGCCAGCCGTAACATTGCCGAACCCCCCACAAACCCTCTCAGCCCCCCAGCCAGTGCCCGTGAGGCTGCCCTGAGCCCCCCTGCCCGCCTTCGTCGCCCTGATGCTGCCCCCCTACCTCGCCCCAAAGCGAGTTCAGTCAGGAAGCCCAGGCTCTGGGAGGGGAGGCTGAAGAGCGGCAGCCCCCTGAAGAGGTCAGGCAGGGGGCGGCAGCCGCCGGGAGGCACAGACTCAAACTGCACGAGGGTGAAGCGTTCGCCGGCACGGCCCTGCAAGTAGTCCGCTAGAATGCAGCTGAGCGAGGCACTGAAGACATCCGAATATGGAGAACGACACCCCACCCCTGACTCCCCATCCTCGTCACACCCCCTCCACCAGAGAGTATCCCTCTCCCAGCCCCGGCTGCCCCGACTGCCCCACTCCTCAGCCCTCTCCCAGGCTGCCTGGGTCAGCACCAGCACCACTTTCCCCCCCTGTCTCTGCAGGCGATCAAGCCGGGAGTGGAGCCATGGAACTGGTCCCAGGACACTGAGCTCGGCCTGGCTCCACAGGTCTAGAGATACACTGAAGCCCAGAGAGGAGAGGGACAAGCCCAGACGACACACCAGCCCCAGCACAGCCTGATCATTGTCAGGAGGGTACAGCAACACAATGTGGCCACCTCCTACTGCACCTGAGAGAGAGAGAGAGAGAGAGAGAGAGAGAGAGAGAGAGAGAGAGAGAGAGAGAGAGAGAGAGAGAGAGAGACAAGAGAGAAGGTAGAGAAAAGAGAGGGAGAGGGGGAAGGACGGAAAGAGAAGAGCGGCAGAGGGAATGAGATCAAATGAGAGAGAGAAAAAAGGGATAGAGAGAGAGGGTGGTTATTCTTCTGAAGCATGAAGAAAGAATATAATTGGATTCAGATATAATTGGAGACAGTGAATTGTGAGGGAATGTTTTAAAGGCTTATCTTACCTTTTATGTCTTCATCTTTCAACCATCTCCACACGTATCCTGTGGGGGAGATAAAAAGTGCAAGAATAACAATGAGGTGTGTGTGCTATAGTGTCCTAGCCTCAGTGCCAATCTGAGAAATTTGATTCACACTCTCGAAAATGTCAGGCTGGCACCCAGGCTAGTAGTATTATATTCATATATAGTTAATACATTAAGTGATTAGATAGCTTCAGAGATAGCTAATAATATTGATAATATATAGCTGCATCATTAACCTTTGAGAGCACCATGTATGACGTAGGCCCCAAGTATTGCCAAACAGATTAGTAGCAGCCCTATCAGGAGAGTCAGGAGCCATCGGTTCCGTGGTGCTATAGGGGAAGTCAGTCTGATTACATACAGCTGTGGACCAATGCCTCATAATCCATCATTGTATCCATTATTTCTGCCAAATATCCTCTTTAGCTAATTTAGCACTAATCTCTATGCTGCGCGTTATAGAGACACACATTAACCAAAGACCTAACCTGTTAATAATTCAGTAAATTTCACTCCAAAAGGGTTCTTCGCCTTTCCCCATAGGAGAACCATTTTTGGTTCCAGGTAGAACCCTCTGTGAAAAGGGTTCTACCTGGAACCAAAATGGGTTCTGCAAAGGGTTCTCATATGGGGACAGCAAATGAACCCTTTTGGTTTCTAGATAACTCCTTTTTTCTAAGAGTGTGGGTCAGTTGCATTAATGAATTGATGACCATTTAACCAATCCTTAGTACAGCCAAATACAGCATACAACCAGTTTAGAACTATAGGTAAACCTTATAAAATGTAACATATTGACCCTCAGGGGTGAAATGCATACTTGCAAATGGACACAAGGGATCCAGCTTTGTATCCATCCCCTGTACTTTCATCTAGACAACAAGAAAAAGTGTGGTGTCAGGCATAAACACTTACAGTACTGCATTTCAGAGTAAGTACAGGCTCACAATTTCATTTAAACAGTGCACTCTGTCCACAGGTCAGTGGAGAAGTGTTTACCTGGACACACAGAGCAGGATGAGGGTTCACATTGATGAACTCTCCTCTTTTCTGAAAAAACAACAGAAACAGAAACTCAACGGTCATGTTCAGTAAGGTCAAAGGTGAAGGGTAAGTCGACCTCACACGGTAGGCCTTACCCAGTGTCCGTGGAGAGTGGGCGTCCACCCGGCATGTGTGTGCTTGTGCATCCTCTGCCTGGAGCCCTTCAACTCCTCGCAATGCCCCCCCGCTGAGCCCCTTCTACACAGCCACAGTTCCCCCTCCAGGCGACAGGGGGCAGTCACGTTCCAACTCAGCACTGTGCCGTTCCCCACGTTCGTCTGAGCCTCCTCCACTGACAAGGACACGTTGTTGTCCCACATTCTTCTGAAAAGCTCTGAGAGAGGAATGGAGACATTTGGGTATTACAATAACAAATGTTTCCAGTCCAGAGTCAAGAGTTCTGCGGTAGGGAAGGAATCTGATTGAACCCCTTACCTTTGTTGTTCATGAAGGGGCAGATCTCTCTGCGTAGATTCTGTCCCTTCCACCAAACCTGTTGTTAAGCAACATACAAGGAATGTGCACAAGTGACTCCTGCATGACAATGATCATGAATCTTCAATTCAGCATTGGAAACAAGTTGTTCCGAGCAGCAGAAAAATCAAGCAATGTTTACCTGAAAGCACAGACAGGGCGCTATAGACCTCAAAGGAATGCTCATCTCTCTCTGGCTCTGAAAGAAGAAGAAAGGGCATGAGAAAGAGAAGGTGACAGTGAGGAAGGAGGTCACAGCTTGACCTTGTAAAAAAATGTGTGACTTTTCTTTATACATACTGACCCACTTCTGGTATCTGCAAGGTTCTCCAGTCCCGAACATCTGGCACATGCCCATCTCACTGGTCGGTGTCTTGTTAGAACTGTCCAGTTGGAGCACAGCCACACCTCTCTTCTTATCAATCACAGCTCTGAGCTTTGGCGCTGAGACATATAGTACCGGTCAAAAGTTTAGACACACCTATTCATTCAAAGGTTTTTCTTTATTTGTACTATTTTCTACATTGTAGAATAATAGTGAAAACATCAAAACTATGAAATAAAACATATGGAATCATGTAGTAACCAAAAAGTGTTAAACAAATCAAAATATATTTTATATCTGAGATTCTTCAAAGTAGCCACCCTTTGCCTTGATGACAGCCTTGCACAAGCTTTGTATTCTCTCAACATGCTTCATGTGGTAGTCAACTGGAATGCATTTAAATTAACAAGTGTGTCTTCTTAAAAGTGAATTTGTGGAATTTATTTCCTTCTTGATGGGTTTGAGCCAATCAGTTGTGTTGTGACAAGGTAGGGGTGGTATACAGAAGATAGCCCTATTTGGTAAAAGACCAAGTCTATATTATGCAAGAACAGCTCACATAAGCAAAGAGAAAGGACAGTCCATCACCAGACCGAAACATTAAAGGAAGACAGAGTTATCTCTGCTGCAGAGGATACGTTAATTAGAGTTACCAGCCTCAGATTGCAGCCCAAATAAATGCTTCACAGAGTTCAAATAACAGACACATCTCAACATCAACTGTTCAGAGGAGACTGCGTGGATCAGGCCTTCATGGTCGAATTGCTGCAAAGAAACAACTACTAAATGACACCAATAAGAAGAAGAGACTTGCTTGGGCCAAGAAACACAAGCATGGACCTTAAACCGATGGAAATCTGTCCTCTGGTCCGATGAGTCCACATTGGAGATGTTTGGTTCCAACCGCTGTGTCTTTGTGAGATGCAGAGTAGGTGAACGGATGATCTCTGCATGTGTGGTTCCCACCATGAAGCATGTGGGAGGTGTGATGGTGGGGGTGCTTTACTGGTGACACTGTCTGTGATTTATTTAGAATTCAAGGTACACTTAACCAGCATGGCTACCACAGCATTCTGCAGTAATATGCCATCCCATCTGGTTTGGGCTTAATGGGACTATAATTTGTTTTCAACAGGACAATGACCAAACACACCTCCAGGCTGCGTAAGGGCTATTTGACCAAGAAGGAGAGTGATGGAGTGCTGCATCAGATGACCTGGCTGTCACAATCACCCAACCTCAACCCAATTGAGATGGTTTGGGATGAGTTGTACTGCAGAGTGAAGGAAAAGCAGTCAACAAGTGCTCAGCATATGTGGGAACTCCTGCAAGACTGTTGGAAAAGCTTTCCAGGTGAAGCTGGGTGAGAGACTGCCAAGAGTGTGCAAAGCTGTCATCAAGGCAAAGGGTGGCTACTTTGAAGAATCCAAAATCTAAAATGTATTTGGATTTGTTTAAAACTTTTTGGGTTGCTACATGATTCCATATGTGTTATTTCATAGTTTGGATGTCTTCAATATTATTCTACAATGTAGAAAATAGTTTTTATTTTTTATTTTTACGTGAATGAGTAGATGTGTGCAAACATTTGACTGGTGCTGTATATCAAATGTCAATCAATAAGAGATGTAAAGGTTTAAACTAAAGCAGGTACAGTATAATACTATGGGGATGCAGGGTTGCATTACAAATTACAGTGACTCACCATCACATTCTTTCACAACACTATGTAGGTCTGGGGAACAAACTAAGAGAAAGAGAGGGGTAGTCAAAATACATGATCTGAGGAATGTACACTACCGGTCAAAAGTTTTATAACACCTAACCATTCAAGGGTTTTTCTTTATTTTTACTATTTTCTATATTGTAGAATAATAGTGAAGACATCAACGCTATGAAATAACACATATGGAATCATGTAGTAACCAAAAAAGTGTTAAGCAAATCAAAATATATTTTAAATTTGAGATTCTTCAAATAGCCATCCTTTGCCTTGAGGACAGCTTTGCACACTCTTGGCATTCTCTCAAACAGCTTCATGAGGTAGTCACCTAGAATGCATTTAAATTAACAGGTGTGCCTTCTTAAAAGTTAACTTGAGGAATTTCTTTCCTTCTTAATGTGTTTGAGCCAATCAGTTGTGTTGTGACAAGGTAGGGGTGGTATACAGAAGATAGCCATATTTGGTAAAAAAACAAGTCCATATTATGGCAAGAACAGCTCAAATAACCAAAGAGAAACGACAGTCCATCATTACTTTAAGACATGAAGATCAGTCAATATGAAACATTTCAAGAACTCTGAAAGTTTGTTCAAGGGCAGTCGAAAAACCATCAAGCGCTATGATGAAACTGGCTCTCATGAGGACTGCCACAGGAAAGGAAGACCCAGAGTTAACTTGAGAAATTCCTCAAGTTAACTTTTAAGAAGGCACACCTGTTAATTTAAATGCATTCTAGGTGACTACCTCATGAAGCTGTTTGAGAGAATGCCAAGAGTGTGCAAAGCTGTCATCAAGGTAAAGGGTGGCTATTGGAAGAATCTCAAATATGAAATATATTTTGATTTGTTTAACACTTTTTTGGTTACTACATGATTCCATGTGTGTTATTTCATAGCTTTGATGTCTTCACTATTATTCTACAATGTAGAAAATAGTAAAAAATAAAGAAAAACCCTTGAATGAGTAGGTGTTCTAAACCTTTTGACCGGTAGTGTATGCATATCAGTAACATCTTTATAGTACAGCTATGGTATTGTGGTATAAAGAATGCCACTTACCATCTTCTAAGGAGGGGATAGTGGTGGTAACTGAGGTATATAATGCGTGGACGATGACTGGACTTCCATATTGTACTGGCTCTGGCTCCAACAATATCGACAGCCACAGCTACAGAAGTCAAACATGAACCTATTACATACTAGGCTATATGTTCTGTCCACTAAACAACTCTAGTAGTGCCCAAAGTTACCCAAAATAACCCTAACATTTTTAATAGACAACAGTTTAATGACAGGCGATAAAGGGAATGTGTACCTCAGGAGGGTGCTGGTCCCCCAGAGCTGAATGGATCAATGTAAATGTCACTTCTTTGCAGCGATTCAAAATGTTTGGGTAGCTGTAACACACGGTTACAGAAGCTGCTGGAACACACACACCGTAGGAGAGACAACAAAGCAAGTTATTTACCATGAGAAAGTGCAAAAGACACATGAACAGTCAACCACAAGTTTAGATTGAGTGACTTTCATTCATTTTACTTGCCTGACTTGTACGCCCAAGGAGTGTGTGTTTACTTGCCTGACTTGTACGCCCAAGGAGTGTGTGTGGGTGTGTTTTGTCTCTTTTGACACACTCTTTTTGATTACCTGTTGTGCTGCGTGGCATTCCTAAGAGACTCTCTTCTCTTAATTCCTTCTGGTTAGAGCTGTCATCTTCGTCACTGTAGTCACCAGACACTTCCTGGTCCTTATGTTTATCTGTGACAGCAGAAACAGCAACAACATGTAATGTGCTGAGAACAGCAGAAACAGCAACAACAAATGAGAACAGCAAGAGTTAAGAATAACCTGCAAAAGCCCCACAACCTATCAATACAACCTATCAATACAACCTATCAATACATCAATACAACCTATCAATACATCAATACATCAATACAACCTATCAATACATCAATACAACCTATCAATACAACCTATCAATACAACCTATCAATACATCAATACAACCTATCAATACATCAATACAACCTATCAATACATCAATACATCAATACAACCTATCAATACATCAATACATCAATACAACCTATCAACCTATCAATACATCAATACATCAATACAACCTATCAATACGTCAATACATCAATACAACCTATCAATAGAACCTATCAATACATCAATACAACCTATCAATACAATCCTGCTGTAGGTATGGCATGCTCCTGTCCCAGGCATAGTGACTTCCTGTTGGAGTTAAGGTTAGTTGTGTAGTTAGGGATAGTGGTATGGTAGAGTATGGACTAAAGACTGTGGAATAGCATCCAGACATCACAGTTGCAGCCGTAGGGCTACCTTTGATCGTGAAGTAGACCGTGACTCGCAGGCAGGGTTTGCAGTATTGGCCGTTGGTGCAACACAGAAACACGCTGAGCTCCAGCCGGCTAACTTTCACAGGACCCTTCATGCCAGGAAGGGCAACATCTAAGATGCAGAAGGGACAGAGAAATCGATGGAGAGAGAGAGAGAGAGAGAGAGAGAGAGAGAGAGCACATTGCACATCGTTACTGAATACATACACAATATAACATTTGTAATGTCTTTATTCTTTTGGAACTTTTGTGAGTGTAATGTTTACTGTTCATTTTTATTGTTTATTTCACTTTTGTATATTATCTACTTCACTTGCTTTGGCAATGTTAACATATGTTTCCCATGCCAATAAAGAGAAAGAGAAAGCGAGAGAGAGAGAAAAAAATAGAGAAAAAGAGAGAGAGAGAGAGAGAGAGAAACAGAGATAGAGACAAAGGAAGCGGGAAGGGTTAACCTATCACAATGTCATGATAAGTGTTCCAATATATTTTGGCTTTTGACGGACTATATATGATGCTTTGTATGGTCTCACCTTTTACACTGCAGTCAGTCAGGCCCTAAGGAAAGAGCACAGAGAGAGTGATTTCTTACAACATACCAGACCTGATAATCTGATTGTGTAATTATTATTTAAATACATAGTAATACTTCCACTTAATATACGTGACACATTTTCTTCCGTTTAACTGCACACAACTACACTATAGGTCAATTCTCATGACCTTGCTCCCAGAACCGAATCCTTGGAAATGGTCAACAGCAGTGGAGATGGAACACTCAAGCCCTAGGATTGGGTGTCACGCTCTGGCCTGGTCATGAATACATAATGAGCATTAAAACTTTGATGTGTCTGTGTGTGCTACAGTACAGACTGAGGTACATCGCATCTGTCAATCAAAACATAAATCTGCTCACTCAAACTGATCAAGTGTTTAACCAGCGCTGACCCATTCCCGTTTTCCACATTTTGTTATGTTAACCCTTGTTCTAAAATGGATTAGAAAAGAATGTAAATCCTCATCAATCTACACACAATACCCCACAATGACAAAGTGAAAACCGAAATACCTTATTTACAGTTGAAGTCTGAAGTTTACGTACACCTTAGCCAAATACATTTAAACTCAGTTTTTCACAATTCCTGACATTTTATCCTAGTAAAAATTCCCTGTCTTAGGTCAGCTAGGATCACCACTTTCTTTAAGAATGTGAAATGTCAGAATAATAGTAGAGAGAATGATTTATTTCAGCTTTTATTTCTTTCATCACATTCCCAGTGGGTCAGAAGTTTACATACACTCAATTAGTATTTGGTAGCATTGCCTTTAAATTGTTTAACTTGGGTCAAACGTTTCGGGTAGCCTTCCACAAGCTTGCCACAATAAGTTGGGTGAATTTTGGCCCATTCCTCCTGACAGAGCTGGTGTAACTGAGTCAGATTTGTAGGCCTCCTTGCTCGAACACTTTTTCAGTTCTGCCCACAGGTTTTCTATAGGATTGAGGTCAGGGCTTTGTGATGGCCACTCCAATACCTTGACTTTGTTGTCCTTAAGCTGCTTTGGAAGTATGCTTGGGGTCATTGTCCTTTTGGAAGACCCATTTGCGACCAAGCTGTGACTTCCTGACTGATGTCTTGAGATGTTGCTTCAATATATCCACATCATTTTACTCCTCATGATGCCATCTATTTTGTGATGTGCACTAGTCCTTCCTGCAGCAAAGCATCCCCACAACATGATGCTGCCCCCGTGCTTCACGGTTGGGATGGTGTTCTTCGCCTTGCAAGCATCCCCCTTTTTCCTCCAAACATAACAATGGTCATTATGGCCAAAAGGTTCTATTTTTGTTTCATCAGACCAGAGGACATTTCTCCAAAAAGTACGATCTTTGTCCCCATGTGCAGTTGCAATCGTAGTCTGGCTTTTTTATGGCGGTTTTGGAGCAGTGGCTTCTTCCTTGCTGAGTGGCCTTTCAGGTTATGTCGATATAGGACTTGTTTTACTGTTGATATAGATACTTTTGTACCTGTTTCCTCCAGCATCTTCACAAGGTCCTTTGCTGTTGTTCTGGGATTGATTTGCACTTTTTGCACCAAAGTATGTTCATCTCTAGGAGACAGAACGCGTCTCCTTCCTGAGCAGTATGACGGCTGCGTGGTCCCATGGTGTTTATACTTGTGTACTATTGTTTGTACAGATGAGCGTGGTACCTTCAGGCATTTGGAATTTGCTCCCAAGGATGAACCAGACTTGTGGAGGTCTAACATTTTTTTTCTGAGGTCGTGGCTGATTTCTTTTGATTTTCCCATGATGTCAAGCGAAGAGGCATTGAATTTGAAGGTAGGCCTTGAAATACATCCACAGGTACACCTCCAATTGACTCAAATGATGTCAATTAGCCTATCAGAAGCTTCTAAAGCCATGACATCATTTTCTGGAATTTTCCAAGCTGTTTAAAGGCACAGTCAACTTCTGTATGTAAACTTCTGACCCACTAGAATTGTGATACAGTGAATTATAAGTGAAATAATCTGTCTGTAAATAATTGTTGGGAAAATGACTTGTGTCATGCACAAAGTAGATGTCCTGACTGACTTGCCAAAACTATAGTTTGTTAACAAGAAATTTGTGGAGTGGTTGAAAAATGAGTTTTAATGACTCCAACCTAAGTGTATGTAAACTTCCAACTTCAACTGTACATAAGCTTTCAGACCCTTTGCTATGAGACTCGAAATTGAGCTCAGGTGCATCCTGTTTCCATTGATCATCCTGGAGATGTTTCTACAACTTGATTGGAGACCAACTGTGGTAAATTCAAGAATTGGACATGATTTGGAAAGGCACAGACCTGTCTATATAAGATTCCGCAGTTGACAGTGCATGTCAGAGCAAAAACCAAGCCAAGAGGTCGAAGGAATTGTCCATAGAGCTCCGAGACAGGATTGTGACGAGGCACAGATCTAGGGAAGGGTACCAAAAAATGTCTGCAGCATTGAAGGTCCCCAAGAACACAGTGGCCTCCATGATTCTTAAATGGAAGAAGTTTAGAACCACCAAGATTCTTCCTAGAGCTGGCCGCCCGGCCAAACTGAGCAATCGGGGGAGAAGTGCCTTGGTCAGGGAGGTGACCAAAAACTTGATGGTCCCTCTGACATAGCTCCAGAGTTCCTCTGTGTAGATTGGAGAACCTTCCAGAAGGACAACCATCTCTGCAGCATCCACCAATCAGGCCTTTATGGTAGAGTGGCCAGACGGAAGCCACTCCTTCATAAAAGGCACATGACAGTCCACTTGGAGTTTGCCTAAAGGCACCTAAAGGACTCTCAGACCATGAGAAACAAGATGATCTGGTCTGATGAACAAGATTGAAGTCTTTGGCCTGAATGCCAAGTGTCACGTCTGGAGGAAACCTGGCACCATCCCTACGGTGAAGCATGGTGGTGGCAGCATCATGCTGTGGGGGTGTTTTTCAGCAGCAGGGACTGGGAGACTAGTCAGGATCAAGGGAAAGATGAACGGAGCAAAGTACAGAGATATCCTTGATGAAAACCTGCTCCAGAGGTCTCAGGACCTCAGACTGGGGCAAAGGTTCACCTTCCAACCTGGCAGAGCTTGAGAGGATCTGCAGAGAGGAATGGGAGAACCTCCCCAAATACAGGTGTGCCAAGCTTGTAGCTTCATACCCAAGAAGGCTCAAGGCTGTAATCGCTGCCAAAGATGCTTCAACAAAGTACTGAGTAAAGGGTCTGAATACTTATGTAAATGTATTATTATTTACATTTTTTGCAAATATTTATAAAAACTTGTTTTTGCTTGTCATTATGGGGTATTGTGTGTAGATTGAAGAGGGGAAAAAAACATTTTAGAATAAGGCTGTAATGTAGCAAAGTGTTGAAAAAGTCAAGTGGTCTGAATACTTTCCGAATGCACTGTATCCCAGACTAGATCAGGAATTTAGTTTCCTCAGAGAGAGTTGCAGGTACTCTAGTTGTGACTTCTTTCTGACAGCCTCCTGCTAGATACGACATATGGCTGTGCATGGTGCGTGCACGTGAACTAAAGCTTGTCTGTGTGGTTGGTTTTTGCATGTGTCCTCCACATATGACAGCTCACCCCCCACCCACTCATGTAAACACATACACAGTCCGCATTCATTTACATGTGGTAAAGAAAGCAACACAAGTGTGCGCATGCACATCCAAGCACACAAGCACACACATATATGGCTGACCTGAGGCTGTCCTGAGTACACAAAATAAATAGGGTGGTACAGGTGGGATTCTCATAAGCAGTTATATTCAAACATTGTTGTAGTACAGATCACACCAACATGCACAACATATGACTTAATGGAAAGTACAGGTCAAAACATTCCATGACCCCATCCAGCATCATCAGAGAACAATCTGAGTAAAGTGTCATAATGCTAAAACTATACAACCACACGGTAACGCTTCATCTTAAGGGGCCCTTATTGTTATAGTGTAATTACACTATAACAAGTATTGTAGTTAATTGTAATAACTCCTAGTTACACTGTAATAACAACATGTAACTGGTGGTAATTGCAGCCTGTAATTACAGCGGAGTAACAACAAATGCTAGTTACCACGCTTGTTACAAATGTTAAAGTTTCCGATAGCATCCCGACTCACCATATTGGTCAGTGCTATCCGGGATCCTTGGGACGTCCTTACTCTAAAACCTAACCCTAACCTTAACCCCTACCCTTACCTTGACCTTAACTATAACCCTTACCTAACCCTTAACCCTTACCTTAACCATTTTAAATGTCAACTTCAATGGAGTAAGGACGTCCCAAGGATACTTACCAATCATATTTTTATGCAATAGCTATACCTTATCAGTATGTAGTCTAAATACAGTACTTGCACTATTAGCTTTATAATTGAAATAATAAAAAAATCAATAAACAATTTAAGAAAACCTGACAGGCCTAATGTTAATTTGCACCTTCTTTTACCTGGTCGCAGGTGAGTCGATGTGCGCCATCTATCATCTCTAGTGCACCTGCAGATGGGGACCTTAGCTGCAGCAGTAACAGAAGGACAAAGTGAGTGCATGGGAACAGGCGAGCCATTGGCACTACAACACCCCGTACAGGGCTTCTGCGTCCAAGGTCCAGGCCTTCCTGTGCCAGCGCCCTGTCCGAAAAAGTGAAGGTAGTTGCACAGATCAGACTGATTCCAACACCATTACCTAGAGGCAAGATAATTATACTTGTCACAACCCAACATGTACTGGCAGTCCCCCAAAGTCACAGTATTTCTCAGTGAGTTCTTCCCGGGCACTGAAACGGGACCTGCCGAAGATCCTGGGCTGCTGGAGACAGGTAGGCTTAACAGGATCCAACCTGGCTGAGAGGGAGAAGGGGGGGGGGGGTAAGTTAATAAATTGCAAGCTGAATTAGGCTACTAAAACATTAAGCAGGCTACATTTCTGTATTGAATAAGATACATTTCTCAAGCACAGAACTAACTAATAACTGTATGTAATTCATATATTGATGCAGAGCAACTAATTAATATTTCAATTTCAAAAGTTAACTTCAATTTGACTTACAGTTGTCTGTGTGGACATGCACCTCCTGTATCAGGTTGATCGACAGTTCTCTAGCTAGTGATGCGGGTGCTCTGTGACACTACACCCAATCTCCTGAAAATATCTCAAATGGCATTCTATGTATGTAGAGTGACTGTGTGACAGTCAGGAGGAGGACAGAGGGGAGGTGTGTTTACCTGAAAAGGTGGCTCAATTGCACTGCATGGAGTTGACAGTTAGATTTCTTGCTATTTTGCTTTTTTAGTAAACCATGAGTCCAGTGGTTCTGAAAATTATGCTTAGACAGACTCTGCTGCTTTCCATAGTCCACTAACAGGCAGGCACAGAATTTACAGAAGTTCAGTTACAGTAGGCTAAACCCCTAAGGTCGAGTCTTATCAGCCTGAAATGAAACATTGTTAGCGTTTCTTTCTCCACAAGAGCTTAACCATTAACTAGTGACCTGAGATTGGCATGAGAGGTGAACTGAGGTAAATATCTAAAGTAGGCAGTCATTGTTCCATAGCCACTCTCAGGGCAGGCTGTCAGGTTTCAGCTGTTTCATGCTTTATGGTCTGATCCCAGGAATTCATTGGCACAGACACACAGACACACACACACACACACACACACACACACACACACACACACACACACACACACACACACACACACACACACACACACACACACACACACACACACACACACACACACACACACACACACACACACACACACATACATTTTATTATTCTTTTGCATAACAGACTTAGTTTGTTAGTTAGCTTATTGACTAAGCCGGGGTATGAATGAGATGGTTAAATGTAGGTTAGAGATGGGCTATGCCAGGTACAGTATGTACTCTATGCCATACATACAGTAGTGTCTCCATTTTTTCCCACCTGATCAGTCCTGTAAGTCTGGCTTGTTGTTTCGCAACATCAACCGGCTGTCAGCTCATTTGTTTTACTGATAACATCACTCGGTTGAGTGGGGCAGAAATTACAGGTTGTTCTGAGTTCAGTTTAATGGAGAGCACCTATCATCACACACCTGCAATGTTGACAAGCTTTAAATAGGCAGCTTTTCCACACAGATGCCTGAGGAAATAATGTTGATGTATGTTTGCTTAGCTGCTGTCAGAAAGATAAGCATGATGGACTTTAAGACAAACTTACCATAGATAATACATAGAACAATAATGTCTATAGACGGCATAAATGCAGAAGTTATTTTTACGAGGCCAACAGCTAATACCAAAGTGAAGGATATTTACAGAATAATACACATTTATTTTATTTTACAAAAGAGCATTTCAAACTGTATGCAACAGGCACTTATAAGCCCACACACAATGGTAGAATGATAGATAGGGTAAACGCATAAACATTTGTTCTGAATACAGTTCATTTTAAAGGGGGAAATCTGCAGTTCAAACAATAACAAAGCGTTTCCCCGCCACTGTCTCAGTAAACAACCTGAGGGATGGGGCTGAAGAAACATAACCACTCTCAAATTCCTAGACAGAGCTATGGATGCAAGAGCTGACCATCGTTTTAACCATGTTTTGAGGCTAGGTTATGCAGTGTATGTTTACAATAACCTTTTTTAAAAAGTGGAGTAAAACAAGCAAAATATTATTTGGGTTTCTGATGGGGTATGCCAGTTGAACTAAGCTCATGAGGCCTTATTAGGTTATATTCTTCAAGAATAAATGGGTATATATAATTAATGTATAAGTCCAAAAATGTATGTACTAATGACATATTGCCCCTTTAAACTTTAATGAAAACTGCTCTGCCTCTGTTAACTGCTTATGTACAAACACAACCTACTAGTCAAAAGCTTGGCTGGAAAACATCTGTGTTATGGTATAAGGCTCCAGATGCTTTGCATACAGTCTACCGTTGACGCCAGTGGCTTCACTGACTTGGTGGGAGAATGGAATGTGAGTCGTTGGTGATATTTGAATAGTATTGGTTCACTGCCAATCTGAAGGGGCTTACTAACAGTAGTATAGTATTAAAGAACTGTAGCTCAGTTAGTAAAGCATGGTGCTTGCAATGCCAGGATAGGGGGTTCGATTCCTGGGACCACCTGTACATAAAATGTATGCACGCATGACTGTAAACTGCTTTGGATAAAAGCATCTGCTAATTTCTTATATTCAAATGATAAATGTCAGGCTTTGATACTATAACAGGCTCTAAGTCTGTACTATGTGTGTCCATTAAGTAAATCAATGCTTAAATATTCATTTTAATTGAACAAAAGGCTATCTGAATTAATAAGAGGTGCAATGAGAAAATACATTATTAATACAGAAGTCATTTTATCTTTGTTGAATGCTATGTTGATAATAACTATATACTGCGAAGTGAAATATTCTGAGAACAAAGTCTTAAATTATTAAAATGTTAAATTAAAACCATAATATCCTTGGACTAAAGAATGAGTCACTAAGGTGTCTATTTCTTATATACAGTAGGTTACAGTACACAGTCCATAGCAGCTCATTGGAGTAGACCGGTTGCTATAGAGCTGGCCTATCCCGCTCCAGTTCATGTCATCACAGTGTAGGAATGGTCTCTATACCCATACATAGATAATATAGCATCCATAATCCTCTAT